>NC_056741.1:818159910-818242410 GCF_019279795.1 Protopterus annectens | reverse complement strand
CATGCCAGCTTCAATGCTATTTTATGAGTACAGCCAGAGTGTAAACATCTATGTATGAGACAGCTAGTTTGTATATAAGTTAAAGTTATGTAGCTTCATTTCTAATGTGCTTGTACAGCTGTTTGAACTGAACCCACAATGTTTGTTTACTTTATCCTGACTAGATGAGCAACAGAACCCATGACAGTTACTGAGCTAGAGATTGTCACCCAACTGCCATACATTTGTTTTCCTCTCTTCTATGCATAGTTGATAGGGATTTGAACACGTGCAGTGGGATACTATGGAGTGGTATTACTATATCATACCACTTGCAGTTTTGAACAGGCCGTGCATTTAGAAAAAAGGAAGTGTGCTTCTGCTCTGTCAGGCATTCAAACAGAAGCAAGATGGCCCTCCTAAAAAACATGCTTATCCACTCAAGTATGTGTCATCATACATAGATCCTTCAATGAAATAACTTTTATTTTTGGGACCACCTCTCTAACTGATTTTCTTTTCACCTTTTCCCTTGCTAGATATGACAGTTTCACGAAGCCTAACAACCTGATTTTTTGAAACATGATTCAATGAAAGTGTTGTTTCTTGGCAAAAGAAACTCATTAACAGGATGATTCATTGAGTGTTGCCAAGCCTTTACTTCACTGGCAGAAGGAAGGCATATGGGGGCTGCTTGGACTACGTGCTTGTCTTGTATTTTCTTTCATCTGCGAAGTTTCAACCAGTTCCCCTATTTAAAAACTGCTTTTAGTGCAGATTTCTTAAGGAACTAGTTTTCAGTGAATTAGGCTTCCAGCAAGTGTCATACATCTTTCCTTTCTGCTTTGCATAGTAACTCTGACGTAGGTTTTTGTGCTATTAGTAGAAACATTTTTCTTTCAATTCCATATGTAATATCACTTAGGTACATTATGTAGGCATTTATGTTATATATCTGAAAGATTAGTAACATGTATCTATTCACTTCACACTTCCACTAAGTTTTAAGAAGTACATGACATTTTTAATAGTCTGCTAGCAGCCATTAATGTCATTATTCTAGAGCATTACCTAACTACTATGTGCATTTTATGTCAGAATTTTACCTACTATCATTGATTATTTAATGCTATTCTATTGACTTAAAAAAAGATTATGTTCCATCACAGGCACTCAGTACTGTACATCTTAACTTTAAGTGGAGTAATCTACATTTCATCCTGGGGATCGGAATATACTTGAACTGATGCTTATCGGTATTCTAACACCTGCAACAGTACAGTTTTGTACCTACCATAAATGTAGATGTTCGAGTGTATACCCTGCTGCAGTCATCACACTTGGGTTATCCTGCCATCAGGCGGTCCCGCAGTCGGCCTCAATTACAAAGTCTTGGTCCGGCGTCGGTTGCTGTCGCTTCTTCCCTGACGTCAATGCGCCAGGGGTATATAAGAGGCATCCAACGCCATTTTCTTCAGTTTTTCGTGCCCCAGATGTCAGGTGCCCCCCCAAAAGGTGGTCAGTAGGTAGTACCAATAATAAAAGCTTAGCATAAACAAAACATCCCTCTAGCCATAAGCAAAGACACTACAAAGGTTGTATCAGATATTAAGGTATTGAAAGGTTTTAGTTAGGTCAGAGGGGATGGAGGGAGGGTAACCTGGACTGCAGCAGGGTATACACTCGAACATCTCCATTTATGGTAGGTACAAAACTGTACTATGTTCATCGTGTTACCCTGCTGCAGTCATCACACTTGGGTAGAATCCCAAAGCTAAGGATGGGAGGTGGAGTCAAACAGGGTTAGAGGAGGCTAGAAGGCCCTGCAAAACTGCAATGGCAAAGCCAGCTCTAGTCTTAGAGTAAAGTGGTAAGTGATAGTGTTTGGTGAAGGTGTGTACTGAACTCCAAGTTGCAGCTTCCAGAATATCCTTGGTTGGCACCCCCCTGAGGAAGGCTGTAGATGTAGCTGCTGCCCTGGTAGAGTGGGGCCTTATGCTAGCAGGAACTGGTTTTCCATGATGGGTGTAGCAGAAATGTATGCAATGTCCTATCCATTTGGAAATGGTCTGTTTTGAGATAGCCTTTCCTTGTGATGCTGTAGCATAGGATACAAAAAGCTGGTCAGATTTTCTGAAAACCTTAGTTTTATCCAAGTAGTAACGTAGTTGCCTGTGAATGTCCAAGGAATGCAGGAGTCTTTCTCCTTTGTTCTGTGGATTTGGAAAGAAGGTGGGCAAATGGATGGTTTGATTTAGAGCCACACTGGATACCACCTTTGGCATAAAGGAGGGGTTAGTTCATAGAGAAACTCTGTCTTGATGAAAAATGAGGAAAGGCTCTACTACCATTAGTGCCTGTAGCTCTGAGACTCTTCTGGCTGAAGTAATTGCTAGCAGCAGGGCAGTCTTCCATAATATAAACTTTAAGTCAGCTGAGAAAGCTGGCTCAAAAGGTGGTAGCGTAAGTTTTTCCAGAACAAAATTGGGGTCCGAAGTTGGTGTTGGCACTCTCCTGGGAGGCCTAATGTTTTTGGCCCCTCTGAGATACTGCCTTAGAAGTGGATGTGAAAATATGGGAGGATCCATGTTGTAGTGAGCTGAAATAGCTGAGGCGTGGATTTTAATAGATGAAAAAGAAAGTCGTTTGTGTAACATCTCAGTTAAATATTGTAGAATCTGAGGTATGTCCGGCTAAAGGGTATTTTGGCCTTTAGCTTGGTTCCAGGCGCAAAATCTTTTCCATTTGTCTGAGTAGGCTTTCCTGGTGCTGGGCCTCCTGGCCTCCAGAATATCATCCGTAACAGTTTGTGAAAGAGGAGCTGGCTGGTTGCTTAGGTGATTTGCCATGCAGCCAAATTTAAGGTTTTGAGCTGGCTGTGTAGAATCTGACTGCCTTGCTGTGTGAGCAGATGAGGAATTTGTGGTAAAATCCATGGTGGGCCCTGGGCCATGTTCCTTAGAAGTGGGTACCAGTGCTGGCGTGGCCAGTCTGGGGCAATGACTATCATTCAGGGTCTCACCATCCTGATTTTCAGCAGCACCTTTGTGAGAAGGGGCAATGGAGGAAAGGCATATACTGTCAGCATTTTCCAACTGAATGAGAGTGCGTCCACTTTCCAAGCTTGATGGTGAAATGTCCTTGTGCAAAATTTTGATAGCTGATAGTTTTAGCGGTTGGCAAACAGATCTATGTCTGGGCGTCCCCATTTTTGAGTTATCATTGCAAATACTTGTGGATCCAGTTTCCACTCGTGGGGATCCTTGATGTTTCTGCTTAGGTCGTCTGCCAATGTGTTCTTTTTTCCTGGCAGGAATTGAGCTTGTAATTGAACTTGGTAACCCAGTGCTGTGTTCCACAAGGTCATTGCTTGCCTGCATAGAGGGTAGGAGTGCGTACCCCCTTGTTTGTTTATGTACCACATTACTGTGGTGTTGTCTGTCCTTATTATAAGCTGTCCTGGATGTAAGAGGTCCTTGAAGGCTGTCAGGGCATTCTGTACAGCTAGCATTTCTTTTTGCTTGATGTGCAGATTCCTTTGATCTGCAGTCCACATGCCTTGAACGCACCGTCCTGCCATGTGTGCCCCCCAGGCATAGTCTGATGCATCTGTTGTCATAGTTTGCCAGGCTGGGGGTAAGGTGAAAGGCTGACCCTTGTTGAGGTGACATGCCTGTGACCACCATAGAAACTCTTGTTGAAGGCAGGAAATGAGAGGTATCATTGTTTCCAAGCTGTGGCTGTGTTGAGTCCATATGCTTTTTAGGTACCATTGTAATTTCCTCATATGCAGTTTTGCAAATGGTATTAGTAGTATGCAAGATGCCATGAAGCCCAAGGCCTGCAGATTTTTTCTTGCAAGGAGTTGGGTCTTTGTTGCCATTGTTTTGAAGTATTGAGTTAGTTGTAGTTGTTTGTCTGGCGTCAGATAAGCCATCTGGGCCGTTGTATTCAAGTTGGCACCCAGGAATGTCATATTTTGTGAGGGCACTAGATTTGATTTCTTTTCGTTTACTGTGTACCCTAGGCAACTTAGAAGGTGTTTTACAAAAGTCAGATGTTGTAAGAAAATGTCCTTGCTTTCTGCTTGGATGAGGCAGTCGTCCAGGTATGGGTATATTTGAATTCCTCTTTGTCTGCAGTATGCAATTACTGGTGCCAGGCATTTTGTGAAGACCCTGGGCACAGTAGATAAGCCAAAGGGCAGTGCAGAGAATTGGTAATGGGTTGAACCTGCAATGAAACGGAGGTATCTTCTGCAATTCTGTCTGATAGGGACATGCAGGTATGCCTCCTTGAGGTCCAACGTTACTAGCCAAGCTTTCTTGCCCAACATGGGAAGAAGCTGCTGTAGTGTTAGCATCTTGAATTTGGGTACTTGCAAGAAGGTGTTTAGAATTGAAAGGTCCAGAATGGGTCTCCAAGCATTGTCCTTTCTGGGGACTAGAAAGAGCCTTGAGTAAAATCCTTGGCCTTGCTCCTGTGTAGGTACCAGTTGAATGGCTCTCATGTCCATGAGAGCTGTAATTTGTTTTTATGCCTCTGCCCATTGATTTTGTGGCAGGTTTGGCATTCCTTTTATCCTTGGCAAGGTGTGGAAATGGAATCTGTATCCTTGTGAGATAATGTCTAGGACCCATTTGTCCTTTGTGACGATGCGCCAGTTGTCTGCAAAAAATGCTAATTTTCCTCCCAAAGGAGCTGCCAAGAGAGTTTTGCTTGGCAGTTTGAGGTTTAAGTCATTGTGTTTGCCTTCTAGTAGTTTGGGACCTGTCTTCTCCTCCCTTCTGTGTTGTAGCGCCCCATTGGCGAGGTTTGTAAGGGATTTGTGCTTGTCCTCTGCCCCTTCGGCGTCTGTATTTACCCCTCTGTGGTCTGTCAGAAGCTGGAAAGGACCACATTTTTGTTGGCCAATTTCTGCTCAAGCGTGGGGGTTGTACCTGTAAGAAATCTTTGACCGTCTGCATAGATTTTGCCTTATCCTCCATTTTCTTTAAAACCTCTTCTGCTTTAACCCCAAATAAGACATCCTGCTGTAAGGGTGCATCTAGTAACTTTGCTTTAACATGATCAGGCAGAGTTTGTTCCTTTAACCAAGCATGCCTATGTATAACAGACCCAGTAACAGCTGCTCTACAGGAAGCTTCCAAGGAATCAAATCTACATTGTAAAGTATGTTTGCCCACCTGTTCAGCTGCATGCAACAGATCCTGCGTTTCCTTGAATTCAGACTGTTGAGGGTGCGTGCTCATCTTTTGTTTTATTTGAGACATTAGGAATTGCTGGTATTTAAGCATGTGAAATTGACAATTTAGTGTTCTCATAGCTAGAGTAGCTGAGGTGTAAACCTTCTTCCCCCACCTATCTAGTGCTCTGAAGTCCCTTTCAGAGGGTACAGGATTTTTAGCCATAGAAGCCTTAGCCCCTTTGGGACCCTGGGAGATTGTCTCTGGGTCAGCAACAGGGCTTTTGTAAAGGAATTTGTGTGAGTCAGGCACTCTATAATATCTATCTGGTTTGGCTGGAGCAGGAGGCAGAGAATCTGGATTTAAACTAGATTCTAAGTAAACATCATCCACAATGTCTAAAACTGGAGGGATAATAAGTGATCTGTGCTGGGGGAGTAAAAGAAACTCTCAGAGCCTTTTCTTTGAGTCAGAGTAGTCCTGACCTTCACAGTGGAAATGTTCCCTCATGGTATGTAAGGTTTCCCCAAAGGAATAGTCTTCAGGGGGAGAAGCTGAGGGAATGGAATCTTCAGCATCAAAATCTTCATAAGGGGGAAAGGAATAATCCTGTTCCCCAGAGGAGCCTGAGGAAATAGACACTTGATCAGAGGAGGCATAATCCTCCTCTTGTCTAGGCCTTTTGTCTGGGGGGGTTGGGAACCCCCTGATTAAAGAAATCAAATCTTCAGCCATTTTAAGCATCTGTTTCTTAGGCATGGGGCCTTGAACTGGAGACTGATGTGCAGTCTTTTTTGGTTTTAGAGGAGTCTTAAGCTTAGCATAAGATTTTATGGTGAGAGTAGTCAGTCTGAAGACACCTTCTGTAACCAAAGGCGTTTCCACAGCACCGGCTTCTCCCTCTGCAATGTTGTTGGTAGGGCCTAAAGAAAATGGCTACATCGGCCTAGAACTCTCAGCTTGAGAATCCGAAGTGGTCTGGGGTTCCAATTCTGCGGTCGCCAGGGGCTGCATAGGCGCCTCACTGAAAACCGGAGAACCGGCGACCAGCCCAGCCGAGGCCTCGGAGTCTGGCTTGGATCTAGGCTGCCTGTCTTTATCTTTGCGGTTTTTATGCACGCCGGTAGTCAGTTGCTCCAACGGCATAGTGTAATTAAATTTCCTACCGAAATAGTGTCGTGCAAAATCAAAGCGTCACTTTATAGTTCGCTTATTGAACCTAGCAGAAAACCGACAACCAGTGACGTCGTGGTCTGGGCCTAGGCAAGGTATACAATAAGAATGAAAGTCCTTATGAGGTATTTGCTTCCCACAAGAAATGCAATTGTTAACTTTTTCTGACATCGGACTGAGGCAAGAAAAGGTTCCCCAACGGGGTACTTAGCTTTGAAGACTTCGGACTGAAATTCGATTCGAAAATCTCAGGTGTCGGCTGACCAGCACTTGCGAACTACTTCTGCTTCGGGCACCGCGCGGCAAGAAAGACTGAAGAAAATGGCGTCAGATGCCTCTTATATACCCCTGGCGCATTGACGTCAGGGAAGAAGCGACAGAAACCGACGCCGGACCAAGACTTTGGAATTCAGGCCGACTGCGGGACCGCCTGACGGCAGGATAACCCAAGTGTGATGACTGCAGCAGGGTAACATGATGAACATCATGTTGTTACCAGGCTGCTTCATGCACTAACTGGTTACTAAAATGCATACAAGAGAAATCCTATAAAATGACTGAGAGAAGATGCGGTTAATGCAGTTATATATAAAACAGGTAGAGAGCAGTCCCTGTGTTAGCCAAGTTCTGTGCCTGAAGTATGAGTAATTAGGTGTTACAAGGCTATATTATACTGGAGCAATACTAGGTATAACAGACACCCATATTCTTTGATATGCTTGCATATTACACCCTACAAAACATAATCCTCTGTAATTAAAGGAAGTACCAAATATCATGTGTAACTGTGTCCAAACATTTTCTTAGTGCTGATACTGTTCACATTTTTTTTCCGGAAATAAACGATCATAAATCAAGTAGTATTCCTCAGTTTACCTAATAACCTTTTAACCAATTACATTTCTATGCTGATGCAGCTTAAATTTCTAAGGAAATTGTCTTTGTCAGTAAAGCAACATTTTATTGTTAAATTTAGGATAAAATATGTTTTGAAACAAAGTTTTCCTATTAAGTGACTTGCTGATTATTCCATAATAGGTCCGAACTCTCCTTCAGTTAATATGGCAACTATTACAATTCACAATCCAGACATTACGACTTCCCGGTACCGTGGATTTTCTTCTGCAGGAACTCCAGAGAAAGAAAAGAAAAAAAATAAAAAAGGAGGCAAAAAGAAAATTTCAAAAGCTGATATTGGAGCACCAAGTGGTTTCACGTGAGTAGCATTAATTTTAGAGTTTTGATTTGCTTTGCTCCCAGTGCTTTTCACAGAGATCACTTTATACCTCCCTTGTCTGGATATGACCCTGTCATGATGTCTTCTAATCTTTTTGTCAGCAGTCTTCCTATTTGCTTGATTTTAAATTTTGATTTCTATATATCCTTCCGCACTCAGGCTGATGTCTAGGCTGTTTATTGTATATTGTACAGGCTATTTACTTTTGTGTGAGGAGAACACTATAAACAAATGTGTGGCTTTAGATTTTAAAATATATTGTCTTACAGACCTTTTCTTGCACATAGCTTCCTAAGGGCTGCCTGTTGTTCAGTGGCTTCAGATATCCCAGCCCTTTTAGACATTCTAACTTCTTTATACTTTGCATTCCACATAGCAGTTTGCTGTTTTAACTGAGAGCTGACATGTTCAAGTAGCAGCTAGGAACTCAGCATGCATGAATATGCGAAGATGCAAATATGCAAAGCACTTTTGTAGCAATATATGTTTTGCACATCCAGCATGTGGAGTCAGCTAAGAGTTTTCTTATATCAACTTGTAAGTGTGAGTTTTAAGTTTGAACAAACTGGAATTATATACATTCCCCTCATACAGTGCACAGTGCAAAATGCTCCTACAATATGTGGATAAAATTTATTGAGATTCCTATAATTTGACAGTCCAGTAAGTGAAACTAATCTCACATGACTGGCACTATTAAAGCAGGTGTATTTTTTCTTTCTTTTTTTAAGTGGCATATGTCATTTTGTACCCTTTGTTTATGCCTGCTAATGATAGATACACACTGAGTTAAATTGGTGTGCAAAGGAAAGAAAAAGGTGTACCTTGATTACAACATTGTAGTACATGCTTTTCATGATTTGACTTATTAACCCAATTATTCTGCATCATTGGTTGCATTCACTTACAAACAAGCTACAGACTCTGAATGATGATGATTTGGGACACTAACAGTACCCTTACTGTTTTATTTCAAATGTGATACCATCTGTGAGGTGACAGGTGCTGTGTAAATCACTCATGTAGAAATAGCAGTAATCACTTCATCAGTATTCATGTTATAATGTGGCTCTAACACTCCATAGCATCTCATAACAGTCTTAAAAGTAGTGAACAGGGAAATGAAGCTCAGTACTCACTTTGTACAGGTTAGCAGCCCACATAAGATTAAGTGCTCACCTTATTCTGACCTTTAGCTACTGGAGAGCTGCAGTGTGTGTTTAATGACCCTGCATGAATTAGTAAACACTTGATGACCAGTTTGGTGGGACAGCTTAATTTGTGAGAGTCTACACATATTTAAATTTTAAATTGCATTAGTCGAAGAATATGTGTCTTATAATATAAGCATAATAAGAAGAGAGTTTATCAGGATAAATGGCTCCCTTCTAAGATTGTAATTCACTGGAATTTTCTAGGAAAAGTTGTGTTCTGGCCTCCCTGTAACTTCATTTTTTGTAAGTTTTTAAGTTGTCTTGAGAGCCACTTTTACGTAGTGCGTGTATGAATATGTGAATGTTCTGAGACAACCGTGTATTCATTACCTCCAAAAAAAGCTGTGAGCTGTTATACTGCCAACTTTACAGCTATATAATCTGTTAATAAATATATGGATGGTATAAAGAGGCTTATTTATCCATGTAGTGTACAGCTGAAAGACAAATTATCAATTAAGTTTGTTCTCAGTTTAGATCTCCACATTCAATGTAAGAGTGTGGTAGTATAAATTTAGTCCAGGGCTGAAATGAATTAAATATCACTACAAAGTAGTAATCAGATCATAAATGCTATTGTTCTGAGTCAAAGACATTTTACATTACTTATAAATATTTCATTAAAAAGAGGGAATTTTTAATTACAAAGTTATTTCGGCCACACAGGTAAGTAATATAATATGAGAATATTAGTAGCATGTACTCTTGATAAAAAAAGAGCAGGAAAGTAAACAGATCTTACTGAAGCAGGTTGTAGTAGCTTTGTAGGTAAGAACAACATATTATTAAGATAATATATTTATAATACTAATTGGTACAACAACGGAACTCTAATTCAATGAATGAGTTTGTATGTAGGAACAGCATATTATTATTTTATATTCATGAAATTAGAAAGACAAGGAAATTCCAATAAAGTGACTGACAGCAGATGTAGTAAATGTAATTATATCATCCCCTTGATGGAGCAGTTATTTTGTCAGTGAATTAATCCAGTAAAAAGGCAACAGTTTGAGCTAAATGCAGAATGTATTTATACATAAAGAAACAAGGACAAGAGATATATTTTAGTAACATCACAGTTAAAGAAAGAATGGAAGCCACGGTGGTACAGCAGTAGTGTTGTTGCCTCACAGATAGAGGTTCTCCTGTTTGATTCTCGGCAGAAGTGCCTTCTGTGTGGAGTCTGCATGTCCTCCCTGCGGTCGAGTGGCCTCCGAAAGACATGCGTGAATGGGCGTGCCTTTGCTGAAGGTTGGGCGTCGGGCTGGCAACTCGGCACCATAAAAATCTACTGCCAATCATTAGCGGACCGGAGTTCCACTGTGGCGACCCCTAACCGGGAAAAGACAAACAACAACAACAACAATTAAAGAAAGAAGATCACCAAGGCTCAAGAATACATCATACAGATGAGGAGCAGGATTCATTCGACAATTATAGCCCAATTACATATGACAGAAATGTCAGGAAGAAAATCGACAGTTGCTAAGAAACACCAGGGATTACAAGTTTACAGGATGAACAAAGCCAAAATGAAAAAGAATGGGTGAAATTTATGTGAGAAACAGAAAACTCTAGGAAAAATCTTGTAAAAGAGAACTAATTAGTGACCCTTTGGAAGGTGTTAGAAACAGCATGGCGGTTAGAATTCATATGCAGGTAAAAGGAAAGTCAGTGAAGTAATACACAGACTATAGAACAAAAGAGGAGGCATTCTGAGAGAATACTACCAGGTAACACAATGATAAGTGCGCCAACATAATGGCAGATCCTGCTCTTACTCAAACACTTTAAGCAAACAATCAAGGCCCATTCGAAGAGATCCCAGATTGCGAATAAGACATTACTACATTACTATAAGGGAAGCTGTAGTTATAAGTTCACAAAAAGGGGAAATAAGATGAAATTGTTATACCAAGAAAGTTAATCTTGCTTAACACAGCTTGCATAATTTATAGAGTTAATTTTACCTAAGACAGATATATTTATGACAGGTATAAGCAGAAAGTTAATTTTGCCTAAATGACTGGCATAATTTGTACTAAGAATAAGATGAGAATTAAACTTTCTAAAGACAGGCGGTATAATATTGAATAGAAAAAAGCTAAGTCATACACTATCATGTTTACCTAGCGGTAAAGTTGCGGACATTTGTAAAACCCTTGAGACAATCTTATGGGAAGAATAGCAAAACAGGCTTCAGTAGTGATACTCTTGGAGCAGGTAATACTGGAAGAGCTTAAGTCACATCAGTCTGACGAGCCTTATCTGCAAGGCCATGGAGCGTATTATCATGGAACTTATAAACAAAGACATTGGCAACCTTCAAACACTGGACCCCACCCAGTTTGGGTTCGTGAAGGGCCGATCTTGTCTCCTGAACCTGAGTGACTTCTTTGAATCAGTCTCCAGAGCCATGGACAAGGGTAAGGTGGTTCACACAGCCTATCTAGACCTTGCCAAGGCCTTTGACACCATCCCCCACTCTGGAATCATAGATAAACTTACTAAACTGGGCATTAATCCCTACGTCACCCAATGTGTTGCTAACTGGCTTACTGATAGTACCCACACTGTAAAAGTAGCTGACTCCAAATCCAGCTCAAGACAAGTGGCAAGTGGAGTACCTCAGGGTTCAGTCCTGGGACCGCTCTTGTTTGGCATCTACTTCTCTGAAGTACAGGCCAACACTAAGGGACTCTGGCTAACAAAGTTCGCAGATGACTGCAAACTGGGAGCCATTATTGAATCCCCAAATGATGTGGATACTCTACAAAAGGGCCTTACAGAAACAGATGCTTGGTGCCAGAGCCATGGGCTCAAGTTCAATGCCAAGAAATGTATAGTTATCCCCTTTGGGAAAAAACATGTACCTATGAATTACCATATAGGTGGCAGTACACTAAACACTGAAAGTGTGATAAGAGAGTTAGGGACACAGGTGGACAGTAGTCTTACCTTCGATAACCACATCGCCACAACAGTCAGGAAATCCTTCTATGTGGCCCACCTCATCACTAAGGGCTTTTCATCCAGAAAAAAGGAGGTCATTGTCCCACTGTACTCATCCCTCATTAGACCCATTATAGAATACAATGCCCCATTTGGTATGTACCTCTCAAGACATCTGCAACAACTGGAAAGGCCGCAGAAATACCTCACTAAAAGAATCACAGGCCTAAAGCAGATGACCTATGCTGACCGCCTTAAAAAACTCCAGCTATACTCTGTCGCAAATCATCTACTCAGAGGCAATCTCCGCTTAACATACAAGGCCATGTCAAACCCAGAGCTGCTGGACATGCTACACTTAAAGAAATCCCAATCCCTCAGAGCCACATGCTCCAGGGATCTAAACCTTGTCATCTCGATAAACAAAACATGCTGGAGGGATAGGTTGCTGACACAGAGACTCTCCAGACTCTGGAATAGATTGCCCATACATGTCAAGCAGAGTGCCTCTTTGGCCCTCTTCTAAAGGAACCTTGACGACTGGATGGGAGAAAGGAAATTCACCCCGGGGATCACGTCAGTCACCTTGCTGGACAGGGGTCCAGGGAAGTAAATAGTGTGGGAAGAAATAGCCAGGGAATTGTTATGGCTAGGCTTGTAGAGGCCCTAGGGCTGATAGCCTAGTACCAACCTATGAAGAAGAAGACATACAAAGAGGCTTCACTTATATAGCCAAAAAAGCACAAATTTGTAGTGTACATTTTTTTTATCCTTTGTTGATCAGGTTAATCACACTGGGGTAATGGCCTCTTTTCAGGTGAGACCCAAGGTGGTATTTTCACTAGTACTAAGAGAAATTTGGTCAGGTCATCAGAGAACTTCCCTTACTCTTTTTGATAGGTGCTGTGGGATCTTTTGCATACACCGGAGCTACCACCAACTTAAGCAGATAGGAACTCAGTTTAACATCTTATCCAAAGGATGACACACTCAGCACCAGCGCTTATGCTGCTTTGCAGTGTCAGCAATCTATCTGCCTGGAGTGGGAATAGAACCCACAGCTTTCTACACCAAAGGCAATTGTGCTACCTGCTGTACCACTGACAGTTAACAGTATCTGATATCCTTTCAAAAAATTATCATTGCAGTTATGCTTGTAAGGCTAAAAGAATGAATGTGACACACTGAAAATATAAGTATACAGTGGAAAACGTTTGTTACTCAGAAAGTTGTTCCCACTTTAATGGTAAGCCCATGTGCTTTATTCTTCTTTGTGCCCACAGTGAATGTATGTGTGTCTGCAGAATTACAATTCAGCCATGTGTCCCCAAGTAATTGCCCCTGCAGAGAAATGTCTATAAGCCTGAACCCCTAAACAGCATTAAAAATTTAAGCTCATTGGGCACACAGTCCCTTTTTGGGGGGGAGGTGAACCTAGAAAATTTCTAGTTAAGTGACTTGCTCAGAGTCACACAATAGGCAACTGGAGGCCATGGGAATCAAACTAATGGTTGCAGCAGGGTTTTTATATAGCAGCGCATATAGTTAAAATTCTGCATCCAAGCTGCCAGATAGTTGAGAAGAAATAATGAGAATATTGTTCTCCTTTGACATACCTTGAGATCTAGCAGTGAAGTGGCAGGAAAAGGGGTGAGTCATTTAAAACAGCTTAATGCTTTAGAATAATGTAGTATAGAATGAAGATGACATTGTTACTTATAATGACTCAGTTTCAAACAACAGAATAGGATCTGTGAAGACCAAAGAGGCATTAAGGATCATAAGACGTTTTCTACATCCATTTTAGGCAGTTTATATGGAGAAAAGAGTTCACCCTATGATGATGCTTTTATTTTGAATTATAATTTATAGCTGAGTATAATTGGGAACATTATCAATAAGAAATTAAATATATTTGCAAAATTTTCAGACTTCCTAGGAATATTTTTAAAACAATTTATGTTTACATATAGAAAAGATTTTAATATGAAACAAATTTTAGAGATATACCCCAGTTCTCGGGCTCAAAACAGAATGGGCATTTTTAAATGTGGGTCTTTTTCACAATGTCCTTCTATAGCTAATGTTGATCACCTTTATATTCCAAATAGTGACAGATATGTCCATAACCATCAGCATTTTAATTGTAATAGTAAAGGAATAATATACCTAGCTGTATGTAAGGTGTGTGGTGCATTTTATGTAGGAAAAACTGAGCAAATGCTCAAAAAAAGAATATATGAACACATTTATGATGTCAAAAGAAAGGATGTAATAAATGTCCTTTATAAGCACACCATACAGTGTTCTAATAGAAGCTTTGTAGTTTTTGTGCTTGAGGAGGTTAGCAAGGACTCCAGGGGATGTCCTGGGGAAACAAAGACTGAATATAGGGAATTATAGTGGCAGCTACTCTTGGAAGCTAGTATATTTTCAGGATAAAATGAGACCATGTATATAGCTCCGGTGTTAGAATTAAGGACAGCTAGGTTATAATTTTAGCAAACTAATCTTTTAAAAGTGAAAATATATATTTTTCAAAAGTGAAAATATATGTATTCTTTGATGTATGGAAATAAAAAAAAAAAAAACAAGTAATCTTCGTGGTATCCCCAAGCCCAAAACAACCCACTAAACAAGTATAGTGGGTCCAAAAACAAAACAGTGTAAGAAACTTCTCTGTGGGGAAGATTTTCAGTCCATATATCTCTAGTTAATCACTGTATATTAATCAGATCATTAAATAGTAGTAGAAGTAGCAAACTTAAACTCATCTTAAGTAAAAAAAAAAGAATAATAAAATATATATAATTGTACAGAATTACTAAGTATTCGAAAGTAATCCAAGCAAGGCAGGCAGACAAGAGATCCAAGTAAAACAAAAATAGAGTAATAGTTTCCTTGCAAGCTTTCTAAATATATATATATATATATATATATATATATATATATATACACTTTTTATCAGGCAAGGGAGTGGTTTATACTGGGATGTGAATTTAACATGTGTACCAATAACACTGTTTTACAGCACAATAAACCACTCCCTTGCCTGATAAATAGTATATATATATATATATATATATATATATATATATATATATATATATATATATATATATATATATATATATTTACAAAGCTTGTGAGGAAACTATTACTCTATTTTTGTTTTACTTGGATCACTTGTCTGTGTACTTAATAAAGGATTAAGGATTTTCGACTGGAAACAGACTGTTTTGAAATAATTTTTTAAGATCATTTATATGTGATAAGCCTTTCTATTTTATCCATCATTTACTGTAACATGGTAATACTGGCTAGTAATAAGAGGGCATTTAGACTTCTTGGTCATGTATGTAATAACAGCATTTTAGTAATAAGCTCAGTATTATTTTTAAAGTACATGTGTTTTTTCTTAAGATGCAATTTTTATAGCTATTAGTTTCATCCACAATTTAAGTGTTATTTTTATTGATCCACCATAGATATTTTACTTTGCATACAATTTAATGAATTGATAGATATAGATGTACAGGGATAATATTAATTGTAGATTAGTGTACTTATTTAATTAAAGACAGGAATTGATGGTCAACAAAAAGGATATTCTATATAGGAGGTAGAGGTTGGGTTTAGCATGATTCTGATGAAGTCCTAAGTTCAGGACAAAAACGCTGATGAGAGTTTTAGCATTTAAATCTGGTATTGCTTTTGATTTTTTGATTTTTATCCAAAAAAGGATTGATTCACAGCAATATTCTGGGCCTGTTTGCTGGACCCTCAAAGTGCGAGTGACATATTTTTGCTTGGGGAAAAGAACTGAACCTTGTGCACACTTTTGCATAGGAGATCAAAGAGGAAGATATGATGGGGCTTACTTGTATGGTGTAGTGCCTGTAAAGTAAGGATTTAAGAGGTTACGTACAAACCCATATGCCACCTGATGGATAGCCAAATGGCTCACAGACAGGACCCAGGAAGATAGAACTGGGGAGTCCACATCTACAAGGAGGCCACTCACAAGTGGAGTTCCTGGGGAATCGGTTAATGGACCACTTCTTTTTGGCATTTACTTCTATGAAGTCAAGGCAAATGTCAATGATCTCTGGCTGACTAAATTTGCAGATGATTGCAAATTAGGAGATGTCACTGAATCCCACACTGACACAAATGTTCTTTAGGAAGGGCTGACACAGTCAAACAACTGGTGTCAGAGCCATGGACTAAAATTAAATGCCAAGAAATGCATAATAGTATCCTTTGGGAAGTCATCCACTCCTAGTAACTATCATATTAACAGCACACCACTTAGAGGTGACTCAGTAGTCAGGGACTTAGGGACACATGTAAACAGTAATCTAGTCTTTGACCATCACATGTCTACAGTAGTGAGGAAGTCATTCTATGTTGGGCAACTTATAAACAAAGGTATGGCATCTAGGTCCAAGAAAGTTATTGTTCCACTGTATTCAGCATTCATCAGACCTATCATTGAGTACAATGCCTTCTTTGGTATGTACTTAACCAGGCATATCCAACAATTGGAATGTCCACATAGATTTCTCGCTAAAAGAGTACAGAGCATAAGTAAAATGCCCTATGCAGACCACCTCAGGGCCCTATCCTTGTATTCTGTCTCCTACATGCTGTTGAGGGGAGATCTATGCCTGACATACAAGGCATTGTCAGACCCCACTCTGATGGACTTCCTGCGTATCCACAAAACATACAGCACCAGAATTACCTGTTCTAAAGACTTAAACCTTGCATGTACTATAAATAGGACCTGCTGGAGAGACAGGTATGTATCCCAGCGACTAGCCCATCTCTGGCATAGGCTCACATCCATGTGAAGCAGAGTTCCTCCCCAACCCAATTCAAGTGCAGCTTGGACAATTGGATGAGGAAGAGGAAATTCATCCCTGGCTGGGCACCTATGTCTCTAATGGACACAGGCAACCTGTAAATGGTTCATCTTCCAAGTCCCTGCTTGTAAATCCTTCATCTCCCAAGCCCCTGCTTATACTTATCAAGGGTACCAGAACTCATAGCCGGCCTTAGGCATAGGCCAAATAGGCATCCGCCTAGGGCGCTGCTCTAGCAAGGGCGCTTTTCTAATATTTATTTGGTGTAGGTAGATCAGGATAGGGGCAGCAAGTGGTGTGGTGGGGGCGCTGTGGAGCCCTTTTGCCTAGGGCACCAGCTGACCTAAGGCCGCTCCTGCCAGAACTTATCAGAGATTTGGGATGCATGGCTAGGCTTAAAAAGGCCTTTGTGGTCATTAGCCTAGTAAGCACCTATGCACCTATAAACCCATTTACTGCTTGCTGGCTAATTCCTAATGCAAATAAATAGTTTATTAGGACTGTGTAGCTTATCATATCAAAGGCCTTTGTAAGGTCTGTGAATACGGAGCTTGTTAGTTGTCCATTTAATAATGTTTTACAAGATGTCACCTGTGAGAATACATACAGCTTTCATAGTGCTTCTCCCTGCCCAGAAGCCATGTTGATATTGAGAAACAGTAACATTTTTTGAATGTACTCACTAATTTAGTTGTATAGTACTTTTCTAGTAATTTTTCAAGGGTTGGTAAGATGCAGTTAGAGCATAAGTCACTGGCTGTGGAAGGTTTAGCTGTTTTCAGAACAGGTTTAAATATTGTTTTCCATTAATCAGGCATGTAGATTTTAGTTAGGCAGAGGTTGTATAGATATGATCCTAGATGCAGGATATACTCTCTACAGATCACTATGAACCATGGAATGAATCCATCTGCCCCAACAGGAGGATCAGTATTGTTTTTTCTAAGAGCATTTCTTTGGTTCATATGTACTTATTAGGCTGGTGATCTCTGAAGATATTAAAAAGTCTAGCTCTGCCATCCCTTGGAAATTATTAGCCCTTATATTTTTCAGTATGAATCTCCAAAGTCACACTGCACAAGCATGCATTTCTAAAGACTGGCTGCACAAGTATATATATACACACACACACACACACACATATATATATATATATATATATATATATATATATATATATATATATATATATGTATATGTGTGTGTTTCCCCTACTAATGAGGGCTACTGGTGCTAAACTTGAGGTGAATTTGTGGCTAACCATCTAGTCGTACAAGTTATGTTTGAGTAGACTAAGAGAAGTACTCGGTTTCACTTGGAGGACAAGCCAGTTCCATAAAAGTGGCATTCTTTGAAATATAGCCCTATCCCTCCAACATGTCATGTTAATCTTGCAGATGAGAGCAATGTCCTTTAAGATAGCATTTTTGATACTAGTAGACTTCCAAATGTGTAATAGGTCTGACAAAACAGGGTTGGTTGAGGTTCTATATGTAAGGCAAAGGTCACTTCCCAGGAGCCTGTATGATACCAAGAAGAGAGACAAGGCTTTGAGGTGGTTTGCATTGTTTTTATGATTTTGGCCCTTGATATTTTTAGTGAGGAAACTTTGAGGTCATTCCAGCTGTATCAAGTGTTTAAACAGGTACATATCAAAAGGGGCTTTATATTAAATGATCAACCTAATGAGTGCTGAGTACAGAGGAACAATTATGTCCCTGGATCTGGACGCCATACCCTTTAATATAAGCTGTGCAAATTTGTATTTATTTATTCTATCCTTTTTTGACTGGGTTATTTGCACTATGCTAGTGGCCTCTTTTCAGGGAAGTCCTGAGGTGGCATGTCTACTACTAGGGAGAAATTCGACCAGGGCATTGGGGAACTTCCCCTACTCTGTATCATACAGGGACACAGTTTGCAATTGTACTTCCTGCTTCTGGTCTGAGCATGGCAGTGGCTCGGAGAAGTAGGATGAAACATGGGAGAGCCAAGAAGGAGTTAAGGAGATAGTGGGCAAAGGAGATAATGTCAATGAAAAAGAAGTTGCTTTGGAAGCATAGGAGTCTGATCCTTTGCAGAATGGTGTTATGATGGAGAGCAACGGAAGAGAGGAACGGTCATCTAAAAGAGAACTGTAGCAGAGTTTTAAGTTAAAGGTGAATGCACAAAATTCTGAAACAGTGTTTCAGGAAAAGCTGTTTCAAGATGAATCACAGGATGGATGTATGATTATGACCCTCCAATCTGGAGGGTTGCAGGATGTTTATCTGAGGGATATGTTGAGCCAAAGCAAGCTGGAGAGTGAGATAGCAGCTTCATGGGGAGAGATTATGGACAAAATACAAGAAGAAGAGGTGGTAGATATGAAAGAAAATAAGTCGTATATGCAGATGGTGAAGGAAGGAGAGATGAGTAGAGGAGATAAGAGAGACAGCAAGGAAGAAATTCATGGTAAGGCTCAGCAGTAAAGAAGAAAAAGAACTTGAAAGGTATGAGGTTTAGGACAATGTAATTTCAGTCTTTGGGTATCTCCCCTAAGGAAGTAAGAGCATTTATATATATTAATAAAGATACTTACTGTGACATTCTGTTTGAGACAGGACAATATATGGATAAATATTTAAAGCAATTTGAAATTAACAGAAACTGTAACCCATGGAACTTTTGGACACGTTGAAAAAGAAGTGTTAAAAGACTTTTTAAAGACTTTATGTAAAGATGTCATGAACGTTACAAAAATTATGATGATAGAGTTTTGTGGGCTGGGGGCTGGGAATGTGGTGCAATTTTGAAAACTGAACTTGAAAAAAATGATACATTTTCTAAGCATGATAAATGTAGAAGGATATAGGGGTATTGTGAAATATAGGGGACAACCAAGATGATCTTTTAGTTATGTACTTACCATAACTTTAGATGTATGGGATCCATCTCGCCTACATTCTCTACAGATGGGTTCGGAGCCGATCCTCGGCTCCGACTCAGCCGTTATACAATAGAACGCAGTCTCTTATTGGCTGAGTCACGTCATATCCCAGGATGCACCACCACTACTTCCCCAGATCTTGTTTGTTCGCACTCATGTTCACAGAGACATACTATTGTCATAACATACTTAGGTCTTTCAAGAGAGGAAAGAAGATCAATTTCGGATCGTCCGGTCTCTCCTGGTCTACAAGGCAGGGGGATGGAGGGTGGGTTATTAGGAATGTAGGTGAGATGGATCCCATACATCTAAAGTTATGGTAAGTACATAACTAAAAGATGTAATGTGATCCTATCTCGCCTACATTCTCTACAGATGGGACAGCGTCCCTAGCACCTAATTCCCGGGTGGCTCACTGGAAAACACTCCTGAGAACTGTGGAACCGAAGGAAGCTTGACCCCTGGATGCCACATCTAATTTGTAGTGAGAAACAAAGGTGTGTGAAGATGTCCACGTGGCAGCCGCACAAATGTCGCCAACAGAGAGCTTGGAATGAAAAGCTGCTGAAGTGGCCATAGCCCTAGTAGAATGAGCTTTAACCGGAGCTATGAGCTCCTTGTTTGAGATGAGATAAACGTGAGTGATGCAGTCCCTGATCCACTTGGCAATAGTGACTTTAGTGACGGCTTTGCCTAATCTATTATCCAAAAAGGACACAAACAGTTGATCTGATTTCCGTGCTTTGTGTGTCCTATCCAAATAGAAGCATAATTGCCTGTGCACATCTAAGCAGTGAAAAGTATATTCAGCTCTATTGGAATATTTGGGAAAGAAGACCGGTAGCTCCAGTGACTGTTGTAGACAGAAATTAGAACAAACCTTTGGTATAAAAGATGGGTTTGGCCTAAGAGATACTCTATCCTTGTGGAATACCAAGTAAGGTGGTTTAACACATAGAGCCTGAAGCTCTGAAACCCGTCTGGCTGAAGTAATAGCAATTAGAAGGGCAGTTTTCCAAGAAAGGAATTTCAGATCACAGGTTGCTGCCGGCTCAAAGGGAGGTGAGGTTAAAGCACCTAATACCACGTTCAGATCCCACGGAGGTGCAGGTTGCGAAGTGGGGGTCGTAGAAGCCAAGCTCCTTTAATAAAGGCTTTACAGAGCTTGTTGCTCATTAAGGGAGGTTGCACACTTTCATGAAAATTGGAAATAGCCGCCAATTGTACTTTGATGGTAGATACTGAGCAACCTTGCTGGAACAGGGAGGCTAAAAACTTCAGTACTTCTGATACCGAGGCTGTCATTGGGTCTAATCCTCGGAGTTGGGCCCAAATAGCAAACCTCTTCCATTTACTGCTATATATCTTCTTTGTAGAAGTCTTGTGGGCCGAATACAAGATGTGTATGACTTCAGGAGCCAAAGAGTGGCTCCTAATTATGGTTGGAAGAGGAGTAGCCAGGCTGTCAACTTCAACGAATGGAGGGACTGATGGAGTTGTCCTGACTGATGAGTCAAAAGGTCCGGAACTTGGTCCAGGAACCAAGGACCCTCCAATGCATACCTGTGAAGAAAGGGGAACCAGATTTGCCGAGGCCAGTATGGGGCGATTAATATAATTCTGCTTCTCAAGCGAATCACCTTATGAATCACCTTGGGGAGAAGGGGAACCGGTGGAAAGGCATATAGCAGACCGGAGGGCCAAGCGTGGACTAGAGCGTCCTTGGGAGTCTCCCCCGAAACTGGGGCCAGAGTGAAGAAGTGGTGACATTTCGCATTGAGGGGGCTTGCGAAGAGATCGCAACAGGGGACTCCCCATCTTGTGAAAATCTGTGTTATCACTCTGTTGTTCAAGGACCACTCGTGAGGGGAGAGAATAGTTCTGCTCAGTCTGTCGGCTATCACGTTGGATTTCCCCGGAATGTGCGTTGCCATTAGGAAACTCTTGGTAGCAATCACCCAATCCCATACTCTCATGGCCTCTCTGCAAAGGGGATAGGACCTGGTTCCTCCTTGCTTGTTTAGGTACCAGACTACCGACATGCTGTCGGATTGAATGGCAATTGTACCCTGGGGGAGGTGATCGTGCAGTGCTTGCAACGCTAAAAGCACCGCCCTCATCTCCAGGATATTGATATGAAGAAGACTCTCGGGGTGCCACGTGCCTTGGACCGACCTGTCCAGATAATGACCCCCCCACCCTGTCTGGGAGGCGTCCGTAGTCAGCGTGGCAGAGGGGAGTGGGGGAACGAAGGGTCGCCCTTGATTCAGATTGGGGGATAGAAGCCACCAACGAAGATCCTGTTTGCACGTGTCCGTGATCAGAATGCGGTGACTGAGGGGAAGGTCCTGATAAGACCACTGGACTGAGAGGAGCCACTGAAGTATCCTCATGTGTAACCTTGCCAAGGGAACCAGAAGAATGGTGGCTGCCATGGAGCCCAACAGTTGAAGGACCATTCTTGCTGGAGCACGACGTCTGAGGATTAGGGCCCGGACCTGAGACTAAAGTGTCGCGATCCTTTCTGTAGGGAGATAGACTCGCATCTGCCTTGAATCTATTTCTGCACCGATAAACAGAATACGCTGAGATGGTTGCAATACAGATTTTGACCAATTGAAGGTGATTCCTAAGGATTTGCCCAGTGTGATAGTGGCTGCTAAATTTTCCAAGAGTAGATGCCTGGAGGCGGCAGTTAGGAGCCAGTCGTCTAGGTATGGAAACACCTGGAATCCTAGACTTCTCAAGTGAGCAGTCACGACTGCCAAACATTTGGTAAACACCCTGGGGGCTGTGGTGAGACCAAAGGGAAGTGCTCGGAACTGAAAATGACTGTCTCCTAGGCTGAAGCGTAAGTGTCTCATCGACGCCTGATCCATCAGAATGTGATAGTAGGCGTCTTTGAGGTCTATGGAGCACATCCAAACTCCTTTCTCCAAAAGCGGGAGAATGGATTGTAAAGTGACCATCCGGAATTTGGACTTTTTTACAAATCGGTTTAGTTTGCTGAGATCCAAAATGGGTCTCAAGTCCCCGGTCTTTTTTGGCACCAAAAAGAATCTTGAGTAAGTCCCTAATCCGGCCTGGTCTGCGGGGACAGGTTGGATGACTCCTTTTTGAAGCAGCTTTGATACTTCGTTGGCTGCATGATCCCATTGACTGGGTGGTGGGTCCGGGATTCTTTGGACTGGTGGGGGAGGTTGAACAAAGGGGATGGAGTAACCTCCGGCAATGATTCAAAGCACCCATTGGTCCTGAGTAATATCTTTCCAGGCCTTTAGGTGCTTCGAGAAACGACCCCCGACTGGCTCCGGAGCTGCACAGTCGGGTACTCCTTCAGGGATGCTGGAAGGAGGAGGAGCCACGAAAGGACTCGCGGTCTCCAGTGTTGCGGGGGCCTCCGCCACCTCTGGGACGGCGTCTCCCTGAAAAATTTCCCCCTCCTCTGCCTCTAGAAGGGGGATCGCTCTGCTGCGACAAGTAAGGCTTCTGAGACTTACAGAACCACATTTTCCCTCCCCTTCGGGCCTTGGGATAAGGCCTGAGGGGAGTGGAAAAGCGGGCTCCTACGGCAGCCAAAGTCTTACCCTCCTGTTCGCAGCGAGTCAAAGTGTCCTTTACCTTGGGTCCAAACAATGAGGACCCATCAAAGGCGTCGGCAAAGGAAGACTTAAAGGCCTCTGCAAAATGACACAGGCGTAGCCAGGCTTGTCTCCGTAGAGCAACACCTGTCCCAGCCGCTCTACTCGCTCCTTCGCCGCATAGGAAATGAGCCTCATGGACGAGTTAGATAATGAGGATAGGGTAGCCAACTGAGAGTTAACCGTCTGTGTTAACTGTTCAGGTAAGTTACCAGAGAGGGCATCCGACAGCTCCTTGATCAGATCCCTCTGTAGTCTGGTGAAGTGTGCCAGATAATTCAGAGACCTTAATGTAAAGGTCGCTGAAGAAAGGGTACGCTTGCCATACCGATCCATGCTCCTAGACTCTTTATTAGGGGGATGGATGGACGTCGAAGCCTCTGCCACATCTTGTTGGGTGGCAGATGCCACCACCATAGCATCTACAGCCACACCTTTAGATAAAAAATCCTTGTCCGGGGGTGCCGAGAGAAACTTATTGGGACGAGCTGGCACCGGTTCCACAGAATCCGGGTGTTCCCACGCCCTTTGAGAGATCAAATCCAGAAGCTCATCGAAGGGCGGAGACACCCAGGAGGCAGAGGGCTGAGCCCCGAAGGCCTTGAGGAAAACCGACTCCTCAGCGGAAGGGGGTTTGGACTGCCAGTCGCCTCGTTGTTTAAGGATTTCCAGAATGTCCGCAAAGGAAACATCTTCCGAAGATGACTTTGGGGACCCCTCCGCATCATTGAGGTTGGTATCCGATGTGAGGGACCTGTCAGGGGAGTCGACGTGTTTCCTCTTACACTGTCTCTTCCTGGGTGGTTCCTCCAAAAGGGTGTCAGAGGGACCTCCAGAAAGAAGGGAACCCCCAATGGGGGTAACCTCAGGCCCAGGGGCTCTGCTGTCACGAGACAGGGGGATTCCAGAAGCGCCAGTCTCCATGCCCAAGGAAGGTGGTGGTGGAAAGGTCGAAGTGGCCACAGAGGATTTAGGAAGTGTCTGAGCGGGCAACCCCCATCGGCTCCGAAGGCAGTGGAGCCGATGAAGGTGACACGCCTCTCGATGCCTGAGCTCTCGACTCCAAAGCCAGAGGAGTCAAGGCTGGAGACATCGAGGCAGACCGTTCCGCCCTCGGCTCCGAAGTCCGTGGAGCCGACGGAGAAGCCTGCCGAGACTTTTTTGCTATCGGATCCGATGGACTGGTCGGAGCCGAAGATTTTTTCTTCTTGCCAGAAGGAGAAGAAGAGGAAGATAAGGCTTCCTCAAAAGAAGGGGCAATGAGCCCTTTTAAGATCAATTTGTTTTTCCTCTCTTGGAGGACTCGAAAGGAAAAAGCGTGGCAAATGCTACAGGACTCCTGGAGATGTTTGGGACCTAAACAATATACACATAAGGAATGATCATCCGTTATAGACATTTTATAACCTCACTTAACACATTTTTTAAAACCGGAAGGTCTATGCTCTTTAGACATGGTTTTAAAGAAAAAATTAACACCAATTACAGGACAAAAAACAGTTAACACCGACAACCTAGGCTCTAATTTAAACGCCTAAGGTAGGGCTAGGCCCCTCTAACTAAAACGGAACCTTTCACCAGCAAATACACACAATCTTCCACAAAAAGGGGACCAAAATCAATCACACAGCAACACTAGCCGTTAAAACAGCTTTTGGGTGAGTTTTATAGAAAAATTTGACAGAAAAAGTTTCTGACTAGAGGTACTTAGCTCAGCCAAGTCCGAGACCACGTCTATGCTGGAAAGTGGCAAACGAGATCTGGGGAAGTAGTGGTGGTGCATCCTGGGATATGAGGTGACTCAGCCAATAAGAGACTGCGTTCTATTGTATAACGGCCGAGTCGGAGCCGAGGATCGGCTCCGAACCCATCTGTAGAGAATGTAGGCAAGATAGGATCACATTACATCATTTAATTAGTAACTGTGATAAAAGAAACTTTTTTGTGTGGTAAATCAGGACATGAAGCTAAGAAATGCGATATGGTATGTAGAAAATGTGGGCAAACAGGATACGCATCCGTGGATTGTGAAGATAACATAAAAGTTAAAGAACGCAAAAAAAAAAAAAAAAAACAGAAACGTGACCATAATATAAAAGGGAATTCACAGCAAGAAGAACAATTAAATGTAGAAGAAAATAGTAAATCAGAGAAATTAGTGTATGAAAAAAAAAAGAAAAAGAAACAAAGTTGAGGGCATAACACAAGGGTCAAGTGAAGATGAATATACAAATTAAAGAATGGTTAAAAGAAAAAACAACTCCATAGGGAAAAAGGGTGAAAGACAGAAAAAGGAAGTTTAAAAGTGTAGTTGTAAAAGAAGAAAAAAAGCAAAGAGTAGAAGTAGAATGGGATAATGATTTCTATAGTAAGTAAGGTGAATATCCTAGCTATAAATGTTAACAGTATAAAGAATACTAAAATAAGATTAGGTGTATTATAATGGTGTTTAACACTTGACATGCATGTCATTATATTAGATGATACAAGAATAATAACAGAAGAAGAAACATTGCAAACAGAAATGTTATGGTATGTGACATTATTTGGAGTATGGGAAAACAATAAGAGTTTTAGATTATACTATAGTAGAACTGGGTAGAATAATTGTGATAGATATAAGGTGGAAAAAGATGCCGATAGAAGCACTGCTGTATATGCATATGTCACAAGAAAAGAAAGATAAATGATGTTTTATAAAATTTTAAATTATGTTGGAGTGAATATGGAAATAATATTACTGGGGAATTTTAATTGTGATTTAAGAAAAAGGAAATAAGAGGGAAATTATGTTAGGATAATATCAGACGTAACACAGACTGGAATATTATACATATGGGGTAATGAACACTGGACTTAACTGTGATAGATATAAGGTAGAAAATATGTATACAGAAACATTGCTGCATATGCATATGTCACAAGAAAGGAAAGATAAATGATGTTTAATAAAATTTTAAATTATGTCGGAGTGAATACAGAAATAATATTAGTGGGGGATTTTTAACTGTGATTGTATTCCGTGGTGCTGCAGTGATAGCAATGTTGCCGCACAGCAAGAGGTTCTCCCATTCAATTCTCGGCTGGAGTGCAGGGAGTGCCTTCTGTGTGGAGTCTGCATGTCCTCCCCACGGTTGGGTGAGCATTCGAAAGACATGCGTAAATGGGTGTGCCTTCGTTGAAGGTTGAACGTCAAGCTGACACCTCAACGTTCATGAAAATCTACTGCCAATCATTAGCGGACTGGAGTTCCGCTGTGGCGACCCCTAACAGGGAAACGCCAAAAGACAACAACAACATTTATGAAAAAGAAAAAAGAGAGAATACTGTTAGGATAATATCAAAAATAAAAAGTAGAAAATATATATATATATATATATATATATATATATATATATATATATATATATATATATATATATATAGTAATGAACACTGGACTTATAAAAGGAATCAAAGGAATAAAAATTAACAGTTTTTTCAGATCACTTAGCAATCTGGGTAGAAGTTCAAGAAAAAGAAGGATATATAAAAGTAGATGAAGGTATTAAAAGATTATATGAAAAAGAACTAAATGAGGGGAATAGAAGACAGATTAATCAATTATAGAAAGATCACGTATATATGAGAATTCTTTTATGAAGACTGGTTGCATTGGTGGATAAGTTTTAAAGAAAAATATAAAAAGTGTTTTTTGGAATGCCAAGATATAAGAAGGATGAAAGAGAAACAAATGTTCAGAAAAATGATACAGGAAGTATTTAAAGAAGTGTTAAGAGATAAGATAGATTTTTATGAAAAAAGAAGCAGGAGAAGCAGATGAATGAAATGATTCAGAAGAAAATTAAAACAATGTTATTTAAGCAAAGGTACTTCTTACAATGAAAAAAAGAGGTTGCACCATATTTAAATAAGATAGCAAAAGAGGACAAGAGAATAATAAGATAATTAAAGGATGAGGAAAGGAAAAATGGTGATAACAGAGGAGAAAATATCTGAGGTAATAAGAACTTTATATGGAAAATACATTTGGAAGGAAGGAGATAAAAGGGAGACAAAAATGGAAAATTCAAAAAACTGAATAAAGAAGAAAATAAAAATCTAGAAGAAAATATTGGTGTGAAAGAATTTTATAATACTTTAAAGGAAGTAAATAAGGAAAAAGCTACTGGATTGGATGGGACTGAATACCACATGTTTAATAACATGGAGAAATGGCAAAAACTATATCTTGAGCAGCTACTAAATGAATGGTTAGAAAAAGGAGTGATGGGAAAAGAAATGTGTATTGGAGTGATGAAATTTATATGAAAGAAAGGATAAAAAGAAGATTTAAGAAATTGGAGGCTGAAAGGATTATAAGGTATTTATGAAAATAATATGGAAAAGGTTAGGAAATAAGATAGATGACCTACATGAATATACAATTTTTGGAAAAAATGGTAAAGAAAGTTAAGATTTATTAATTATACTGAGAGAAGTGATAAATGTTAAAAATAAGGCTGAAGCTAAAGTTATGGTAGGAGATTTGAGTAAATAATTTGACAAGACACAACATGACTGTTTATGGGATATATTGAAAGAATATAATATAAAGGACAAATCCAAAAACAAACAAAGCAGAGTCCAAACTGGCCGTAATCTTTTATTATAAAAACATAAGCGCTTTCAGGTTAAAAAACCCTTCATCAGACAAACTTCACATAACCATGACAATCTTTAAATATTAAAACATTTCTAAAAGCAACCAATTACTTTCTATACTTGACCCGCCTTTTCTTTCAGGCTGGTTTTAAAGGTACAGAACTATTTAAACCAGGTGGGTTGTCAGCAGCCAACTGTATGATCCATCTTAACTCTGCATACTCTGTATCATTGACAATGCCCCCCCTTTTTTTCATCTGTGTAACATGCAGAACCATAAAAACAAAAGTATGATCTGGAAAGCTAGAAACATGCTGGTACAATGCATTATGTTTATCCTTCTGTCTAACAGATGACAAATGGTGCAATGTTCTTGTTTTTAACTTACAATTCGTTTTTCCAACATAAAACTCAGGTGGGTTGTCAGCAGCCAACTGTATGATCCATCTTAACTCTGCATACTCTGTATCATTAACAATGCCCCCCCCCCTTTTTTTTTCATCTGTGCAACATGCAGAACCAAAAAAACATAAGTATGATCTGGAAAGCTAGAAACATGCTGGTACAATGCATTATGTTTATCCTTCTGTCTAACAGCTGACAAATGGTGCAATATTCTTGTTTTTAACCTACAATTCATTTTTCCAACATAAAAACTTGGACATGGCTTGCAGCATGCCAAGTAAACCACATTCTCTTTATGGCAATCTGTATAAAACTCATCTGTATAAAACTCAAATGTGTATTTTCTGTTTGTAACAGGATGTATAAAATAATTTAAACCATTCACATTTGAACATGTTTTGCAATGCCTACAGGGAAAAGTCCCTGTTCTCATGTGTGCAGAGGAAACACTGTTAGCCTTCTTATTTTTCAAATAAGGTTCTATGCATAACATGTCTTTTATATTACTATTTCACTTGAAGGTAAATCTAGGTTTTTCATCTAAAATATCCTTCAAGTTATTGTCACTTCTTAGTATCTTCCAGTTTTGCTTAATAATATCACATATCCCATACACATTGTTACTATAATGTAGCATTACCTTGGGTTTGTTGTCATACTTATTAGATGGCTTCAACTTATCTCCCTTCTGTTCTTTATTATTAGAAAACCATGGTCTAGCCCTGGCTTCCCTGTTGGATATTATACTGTGCTTAGTTTTTTCTAAACTTTCCTTTGAATAACCCTTTTCCTTAAGTTGTTCATTTTAACACATCTATTTGTGAAACTCATTACTGTCTGTGCAGAGTCGAGAAACTCTGTATCCTTGCCCTTGCATAATATTATAAAAAGTATGCCTAGGATGCATGCTGTGCATTCTAATAATGATTTCTCCAGCATGATTTTCTATGCAAGGTGATGTTTATCTTACCAGTTACATTTTTATTTAATGTGACATCTAAAAAGGCAATGGTCTCATTGCTATGCTCTACTGAGAACCTAAGAAAATCTGTAGTTTTCTCCGGTAATCAACAAAGTTTAACAGTTCATCACTGCCCTGTGCCCACAACAAAAAAATATCATCCACAAATCTGGCATAAAAAATTGTTAAGTCTTCCATAGATGTTCACACTTAAAAATATATTTATCTTCCCAGAAGGCTAACACTAAATTAGCATATGAGTTGGCACAGGGTGTGCCCATGGCAACACCCGGTACCTGCCTATAATGTGTTCCATTACAAAGAAAGATGTTATTTTCTAACACCAATGCTAGTGCATCCAGGATTAAAATATTGGTATTCTCATCATATATATTAACTATATGCAGTTAACAGACTGTTGACGTCCATGGTTACCATCAACACATTCTTCAAATCTAAAGTTTGGCAAGCATCATACAATTTTGATAAGAACTGTGTAGTGTCTTTCAAAATCCTAGGAAAATAAGCAAGCAGATTTTTCAGTTTTGCTTCTACCCACATAGATAAATGTTCAGTAATCCATCCCCTCCCTGAAGCTATTGGTCTCATCAGTGGGGGTAGGGTATTTTTATGCATTTTTGGTAGTGCTTTAAAAATAGGAATTACTGGATGTTCAATGCTGAAAAATGCATACAAGTCATCAGCTAACACTCCATTTATTCTTAAAGCCCTTAGCTTCTTACCAATATTACTTATATATTGCTTAACCATCAAATATGAAACATTTCTATAAGTACTGATATCACTAGTTATGGCATCCAAGGATTGTATGTATGCTGTAGTATCCATAACTGCAACGGCCCCACCCTTATCAGCTGGTTTGATAACCAGTCTATCATCATTCATTAGATCTAGCACTGCTTGCCTTTCTAAATAAGTTACGTTATTAAACCTGCATGTTGCATTAGCAAGATAGTCTTATTTCATCCTCACAAGTTTTTAAAAAAGTATGAACTGTGGGGTGCATAACTGGTACAAAAGTACTTGGGTGTTTCATAACATTAGTATAATGGCTGTTTCCCCTAAACATGTTATTCAGAATAACATTCCACCCAAACATGAAAATCCAGTATAACTTCACTTAATACTGACGCCCTACTGGGTACAAACGATAATCTTTTACCTAAAACATTAATTTGTTCTTTAGTCAGTTGAACACTAGATATATTAAATACATTACAGTCATTAAAATCAGTCAGTTCATGACTCTCCGCCATTTCACATCCCTTTGTACAGAGTGACCTTGCCTGTTTTCTGTTTTCTTTCTTACTGGTACTGGGAAAGTTGGAAAAGTCATAGAGCTGCTCCTTGCTGCAAAAAAAAAGAAGAAGATAAAGAAGAAGGAAGCAAGGTTTTTGGTCTTGCTCATATGCTGATACTGGGCTGTTTGGCTCCCTGTATAATGTCATCTGCCCGAGCCATAGTAGAGGTGTTGCTATTAGGATCCATGGCAACCATGGAACCTTCTGTTGTCGTGGTTGTAGCCACAAAAGCATTGTTCACATTTTGTTGAACATTAACATTCTGAAAAACATCACTGGGCTCAGTAGACACATTGTTGGTATGTAAGTTACTTGCTACTGCTGGATAAGATTCAGTTCTAGCCTGCCCATGAGGCCATGTAAAAATACAGCCTGTCATGAAGTCCTGATAGTCCCTTTGCAGCTTTTTCATCTTTGTTTGCTGGAATTTATTTTCAAACAAGGCTATATTATTCAATACTTGGGTAATTTTACACAGATGTTGGTCTGTTTTATAGTGCATCTGTAGGTTACTCTGTAGATCTTTTACCTCACTATGAAGTTCCTCTTCAACAGGTGAAAAATATTCTATAAGCAAATTCATATAACGGAAGCTGGTATCTATGTTTATCTGCTGCTAAAGCACTAGTAAGTCAGGACATGCATCTCCTTGTGCTGGCTACATAATACTCTCATCCCCCCAGGCACTATGTTATATTCCAAGCATGCTTCCATATGAAACATCTGCCATTGCAGGTGTTTCAACTTTCTTGTGGTATTATCTAAACAAGTCAAAATCTCAAAGAAAGCCTCTAATGGCTCACCTGCAGACAGGCCATTTTCCTGTGTGTAGTTCTTCATCAAGTCCATCCCAAGTAAAGGATTTAAACAGGAAGAAACATTACTTTTGAATTTCTCACTTACTGAGCCCAGTGAATGTTTGTGTGGCTGGTAATCCAGTTCAACGTCATCATTCTGTAGTTCGGCCATGCGGAAAGAAGATGCATCAACAAACCAAAATGTTGCAAAACACAAGCCTCTTAGCTTCCCTTAAGGACTCCTCTCGAACCTCTTGTAAGAACAAATCCAAAAACAAACGAAGCAGAGTCCAAACTGGCCGTAATCTTTTATTATAAAACCTAAGCACTTTCAGGATAAAAACCCTTCATCAGACAAACTTTACATAACCATGACAATCTTTAAATATTAAAACATTTCTAAAAGCAACCAATTACTTTCTATACTTGGCCCGCCTTTTCTTTAAGGCTGGTTTTAAAGGTACAGAACTATTTAACCCAGGTGGGTTGTCAGCAGCCAACTGTATGATCCATCTTAACTCTGTATACTCTAATAAGTCAGGACATGCATATCCTTGTGCTGGCATACATAATATTCTTATCCCTCTAGGCATTATTTTACATTCCAAGCATGCTTCCATATGAAACCTCTGCCATTGCAGGCGTTTCAGTTTTCTTGTGGCATTATCTTAACAAGTCAAAAGCTCAAAGAAAGTCTCATTTAATGGCTAACCTGCAGATAGGCCAATTTCCTGTGTGTAGTTCTTCATCAAGTCCATCCCAAGTAAAGGATTTAAACAGGAATAAACATTACTTTTGAATTTGTCACTTACTGAGACCAGTGAATGTTTGTGTGGCTGGTAATCCAGTTCAACCTCATCATTCTGTAGTTCGGCCATGTAGAAATCATCCTTTTACAAACAAAAAATACACATTTGAGTTTTATGCAGATTGCCATACAGAGAATGTGGTTTACTTGGCATGCTGCAAGTCATGTCCCGAGTTTTTATGTTGGAAAAACTAATTGTAAGTTAAAAACAAGAATATTGCACCATTTGTCATCTATTAGACAGAAGGATAAACATAATGCATTGTACCAGCATGTTTCTAGCTTTCCAGATTATACTTTAGTTTTTATGGTTCTGCATGTTGCACAGATGAAAAAAAGGGGGGAGACACTGTCAATGATACAGAGTATGCAGAGTTAAGACGGATCATACAGTTGGCTGCTGACAACCCACCTGGGTTAAATAGTTCTGTACCTTTAAAACCAGCCTTAAAGAAAAGGCGGGTCAAGTATAGAAAGTAATTGGTTGCTTTTAGAAATGTTTTAATATTTAAAGATTGTCATGGTTATGTGAAGTTTGTCTGATGAAAGGTTTTTTAACCTGAAAGCGCTTACATTTTATAATAAAAGATTACAGCCAGTTTGGACTCTGCTTCATTTGTTTTTGGATTTGTTCTTACAAGAGGTTCGAGAGGAGTCCTTAAGGGAAGCTAAGAGGCTTGTGTTTTGCTATAATATAAAGGACAAGATAATACAAATATCTGCTTCAGTGTATGAAAATAATAATGTGGGAATAATACTGAATGGATGGTTAAGTGAAAAAATAAAAATAGGGTGTGGGATAAGGCAAGGATGTTCAGCAAGTAGTATTTTGTTTGCATTGATTATGAATGTAGTAGTTAATAAGATGAATAGAGAGTTAAAAGTAGCAGGATATAAAATGAGAGAAGGCGTCTAAATACCAGTTATTCTTACCTGTGCAGATTATATAGTTTTAATTACCAAGAATAAAGAGTGGATGGAAGAGGGGATTAAGCAATTAAACCAGCATCTAAAAGTGATTGGTTTATGTATAGATAAAGACAAAAGTAAAAGGACTGGAATAGCAGACAGCATAGAAGGTATTCAGCTTAATGAAGTGGTTATAGATATTTTGGGGATAAAGTTTGGAACTAGTATGTATAGAGAGCAAAACTGAGAAAAGATTGTACAAAAATTAAGAAATATATGTATGTTTTGGAAAACATATAAGCTAGTGTACAAGAAGAAAGGACATTTAATAAATTCAATCTTTTTGGGAAACATTGCATATTTACCAAGTGTATATATGATTCCGTTAAGGTATAAGAAAGAATTAACATCTATTGTATTTTCTTTTATATGGGGATCAAGGTTAAATCCAGTTAGAAGAGGGGTTTTTTTTTATGTCAAAGAAGGGGAAGGGGATTAGGATTAATTAATGTGACTGTTTGTGCAGCATGTCTGAATCTTTATAAGGTTTTGATAGGATTGAAAGAAGAGAACAGAGATTTAATAAATGTAATAATGAAAGAGCAAGGACTTTTGGGAAAAGATAGATACAGGAAAAAATGGAAAGGTTATTTAAATGAGAATGCAAAAGAATATCAGAGTAATTTTTTATGGAAATTAAACATGAAGAATCTAGAAAACAACGGAAAGAATGGCATTTAAATATAATGAATAAACACCATTATATTTATCCATGGAGACATTTAGAATATGAAAAGAGAAGAGTTATCAAAATAAGATTTGGGTGGTGTAAGAAAATTTATGAATGTAAAGATTTCTTGTGGAGACTGACAAAGAGTAAGTTGCATGGTAAGGCTAATATACCATTTAAAAGAATTCAACAAAGAGTATGCCATTATTATGGGTAAACAAACAACTGAACATTTTTTGAATTGTAAAAGAATAAAAGAACAGAAAAAGGCAATATGTGAAAATAAGACATTGGAAAGTATCAAAAATTGTTGAAGATATAAATATGAATATGTTAGAATATGGGTATTGTGGGAATAAAAGACAGAAGAATGTAAAGGAAACTGATAAAACAATGTTTTACATTTTATGGACTATATGGAATTAAAGACTAAATAAAATGACATTTAATGGAAAATGGATATTGTCAGAAATGTTGAAGATTCATTTTTGTAAGGATAAGATAAGAATGTATTAAACTGTAAATGGATAGTAAGCGAAAACATATTTTAAAAATATGTAATTGCAAATAATATAAATATGATATGATCAATAAAGAACCCCAACTTGTCATTGTTGTGAGTGGGACCCATTTTCCATGAGCACTTCCTGTTTCCATTTCAGTCGTATATGTGGCCCAGAGAAACATGGAGATAGATGGAGATAGAAGGAGATGATGGAAAGGTGAGAAAATGAAGGAGAAAGCAAATATTGAGAGCAGAGAATGTGTGCAGGATTTTGAGGAGATGTTTCCAAGAAATCTGTTTGATAGAGATGAGTCAGCAAATGAAGGATGTATAATTACAATTCTCCATTCTGGAGGGCTGCAGGATGAATTACTTAAAGAAATGGTGATGCAGAGTGAGCCAGAAAATGAATGAGATGTTTCCTGGGTGGACATTATGGAGAAAATACAAAAGGATGATGCAACGACATTACTGAAGAACAGTGGTGAGAAGAAAAAGAAAACATATGCAAAATAATTAAAAGAAGGCAGAAGGGGAGTAGCAAAAGAAAATGAAAAAAATGGAAGTATGTGGTAAGGAATCAAAGAAAAAAAACAAAGAAGTGGACACATATGAAGTGTGAGTAAAATTTAATAGTGCCTCTGGGGGTAAAAGCACGTGAGTTAAGAGAATTTATTCTTATTAACAAAGAGAAATTTTGCAAAATTATATTTGAGACTGGTTTTGTTTCCAATAGAAAATCCTCTTGGAGAATATGAAAAAAGAAAGGCTGTAACCCATTGAATCTTTTTGTAATGAAAGCATTTAACAGGGAAACAAAAAAGGAAAGCTAATGTACAATTTAGGTAGAAAAAGAGGTTTTGAAAGGACATTTGAAAACTTTATGTAAAGAAGCACTGGGCATTGCAAATGTTTGGGACAAAGATGGTTTATGGACTGGTGGCTGCGATTGTAATATTGTATACTGAAAATAGAAATAATATATACATATAACAAGTATGATAACTGTGGAGGGGAATAGAGGTGTTGTAAAACACTGTGGACAACCCAAAATATCTTTTTCCTGAAAAAGAAGGATATTTGATAAGTAACTGTGACAAAAACAATGTTATATTTGTGCAGAAATACGACATAATGCAAACATGTGAATTGAAATGTTATAAATGTAACAAAGTTGGACATTTATGGATGGATTGCAAAACTAAAAATAACAGTAAGGAAAAAGAAAAAGGATGAGAAGAAAATGAATAATGATAAGAAATTTTAAAGGTAGTAGAAATAGAAGAAAATATAAGATGAGGAAAAAGTAATAACGATGACATATAAGGTTTTGAAATAAGTGATGAAGAAGACATAAACTGGGAGGTGGTAAAAGAAAAAAGAATTCTATTGGTAAAAGGGTAAAAGACAGAAAAAAAGAAAATTTTAAGGAATAAGTACAAAAGAAAATAAATGGATGAAAAAGAATTTATACAGATAATGATTTGGGGGTTGATATAACAGTTATGGTGATTGACTCACAGACACAAGGCGTACAGTGTTTGATTCTCACCTTTGGGAGGGAAATTGGCTAGGCTTAGAATGGCCTGTTAAGAAAGTTAGCCTATCAATTGGCTATGAACGTATGAATAAAAAGAAGATGAAGAAGAAGAAATCATGACAGGAAACCTTAACAAGGCATTTGATACAACTGGACATGAAATCTTGTGGGTAATAATGAAAAAAGTATCAGTGAGAAATTTAGAAAATTAAGTATGTCAGCAAATAGTAATAATAAAGCAAAAATACTTGTTAATGGCTGGTTTAGCCAAGAGGTACATATGAAGAGCGGTGTAAGACAGGGATGCCCAATGAGTTGTTTACTCTTTGCATTATTTATGAATGTGATAGTATGTGAAGTAAATCAAAAAATGATGGAGACATAACACCTGAAGAGTTAAGAATTGCAGTTCTGTTAACATATGCAGATTACATTATAATAACTGGAAAAAGAAGTAATAATTTTTACAAACGAGTATCTAGAGGTGCTAGGAATGGCTTTAAATAAAGAGAAAAGTAAAGGTTTAGATGATGTAGTAAAGATGGAGGTATATATTTTACAATGAATGAATTTTCTGTGTTAGGTATAAAATTTGGGAATAAACATATAAGTATAATTCAATAGAAAAAAATAGAAGAAATAAAACAAACGTCTTTTCTAGAGAGCATATAAATTATCATTCAGAAAAAAGGCTTATTTGATAAATTCAGCACTGATGGGAAAATATCATACTTTGCAAGTATATTTATGTTGTCAGCAGTATTTGAAAAGGAATTATTGCAGATGTTTTCATTTATATAGGGTTCTATAGCAAACCCAGTAAAAAGAGAAATGTATGTAAATAAAGAGGAAGGATGTTTAGAGTTAATTAACCCAGTGGTATATGATGCTTCATTAAATTTTTACAAAACATTAAAGTGGATAAATGAAAAAGACTAGAGATTAGAAATAAAAATATAGAAAAATAAGAATGATAAATTTTGGGGGTATGGTAAAAAAAAAAGAGTAAAAGAGAAAACATTGTACAAATTAAGAAATAAAATGTTACCATGAGAAATATTTTTTGTGGAAAATAAAAAAAATGATGTTACAGAAAAAGAAAAGTATGGTATAAGTATATAATGATAAAACATTACTATGTGAAACCATGGCAAAATCTAATAGATTAAAGAATTAAAGCAAAAAGAAAAAAATAAGAAGTAAGTAGTGCAATAAAAAAGTAGACTGTCAAGATATTTTGTGGAGACTGGTAACAGATAAATTGTCAGTGAAATGAAATATGCCATGTAAAAAGAAAGGTGATAGAATCTGTTTACATTGTCAGAAGAAGCTACTAAACATGTGCTTTTTGAAAAATAAAAGAGTAAAAAAAGTTTTGGGGAAACTTTGTAAAGATGATTTTTTGAAGATATAAAATAAGTGGAAAACATGGATATAATTAAATATGGATATTATAAGAACATAAGTAAAGAATATGGTAAAAGAATAGATAAAAAGTTTTTTTATGTTATATGAGTTATATGAAATGAAAGAATAAATGAAATTATTTTAATGGTAAATGGATTTTAGCAACAATATTAAGTAAAATCAGATGGTTATGGAAAAAGGAGTGGGGGTCTAGTAGGGATGAAAATTTAGTGTGATTGTAAAGGAAATTATAAATATGTATAAATAGATTTGTATATCTATATATTTGTCCATTTATGAATATTTGTAAATATGTTGTCAATAAGAGTTCTTTTGTATGTAAATGAAGGAGCCTTACTTTTTTTATATGTGCTGTGGAATCTTTCACATCCACCTGTACTACCACCAACTCAAGCAGACAAAACCTCAGTTTAACATATTATCTGAAGGATGACACATTCAGGAGTGCAGCACAACCCTAATGCTGCACTTTAGTGTCAGCAATCCAACCATCAGGAGTAGGAAGAGAACCCACGAGTCTTCTGTTCTTCCAGCATTACATATGAATGTGCTGCCTGTTGCACAGATTATTTATTTAGTTAGTTTTAATAGAATGATGTGGTGTCTACTATAGGTTCTGCTAGGTTGTTATGTGGAATAGGAAGTGTTGACTTCCTGGGTGGAAGGATAGAGAATGTTTTAAGAAGGTTGTGAGGTGTTAAATGACCTTAAGGTCATAACAAATATGTCTTTTTCAGAGAGTCTTTTGAGAGACATGCACAGTTATATTATATAAAATATTCCAAGAAAACTACATGCCTATCTGCCTCACTCCCATTATCTGTAAATCTCTGGAACATATTATCCCTGAACTAAATAACAATGACATAGGTGACTTCCTGACCATCAATCCCAATCAGTTTGAATTTGTTAGAGGCAGGTCATGCCTGCTTAACCTTCGCCAATTTTCTGACAATGTCACTAGTTTCATAGGATAGCCAGACTGTCCATATTGCCTACCTTGATGCTGCTAAAGCCTTTGACACTATTTTCCATGGGGTCATCATAATCAGACTATTTAGTCTCAATTACCTTGTCCACTGAGCACTTAATTGGCTTATGGACTGAGCTTGCATAATCCAAATGGTGGTATTTTCTTCTCTAGCATAGAAGCAGTACTAGTGGTGTCCCATAGTGTTCAGTTTTGAGTTCCCTCTTCTTTGGCATTTTTTTCATCAGAGGTAAAATTGGGCATGCAAAGCTTGTGAACAAGCAGGTTTGCAGAGAACTGCAAAGTTTGCCCTGTTGTCAACAAATCCCAGAATATTCAAAGTCTCCAGCAGTCTAGTTCAGGTCTACACCTACTGCACTAGTCAGTGGCTTACTGGATAAGGCATTGGCCTCCTAAGGCAGGGATTGTGGGTTCAAGTCTCATCTGGGGTGATATAATCTTGGGGGTTGGTACAATTAAGCTGTTTACCTCACAAACACAAGGTACAGCGTTTAATTTTCACCTTTAAAAGGAAAACTGATTACACTTAAAATGCCCCCAAGGGCAGCTAGTTTTGTACATGCCTATGAACCTATGTTTTTGTATCACAGTTACATTTAGTAAAACCTTATCCCTCCATCTAACATTATCTTAGAGGTTCTTCTTAAAAGAGATCCCATTATTAGAGACCTAGGTATGCATGTTTACAATGAACTCTCTTTCAACCACCATAGCTCAGTTGTGGTCAGAAAGCCCTTCTGCCTTGCACAGCCTTGTGGCATCTCTTCTAAGTCCAAATATGTCCTTTCACCATTTACTCCTCCTTCATTATACCCATTATGAAGTTCATTGCCCTGTACAGAATTTACCTTCCTAAGTAATTTGTATGAATTAAAAGGCCCAAGATTTCTAACTAATAAATGTCTGTTTAAATTCACTTAAGATCCCTTGACAGACTAAGATCTTTTATCCATTTACTCAGTCTCTTACAGTCTCATGAGAGGTGATCTTTGTCTAGGATTTCATGATATACAAAAAAAATTACTTTTCAACCTACTTCACCTTCATGGGTCAAAGAGTTCAACCAAGTCCTGCTCCAAGTGCATAAAACCCCTTAGGGAATAAATAAGCAAAAGTACTGTTGTCCAAGTGGGACAAAATGGGTCATCATAGAGTCTTGGGAGAGGCTTGATGGCCAGATGGGAATCAGTACCAAAATAAACTATGAACTACTTCTAAAGGTGATACTGATGAGGATGTTAATATGATGATTAAAAAGTGGTTGGAAGAGCCTGCAAAAGAGACTTGAAGAGAAATGAATGACTAATAAAGGAGTTTTCTCAGCAAAGAAGGCAAAGGAACTTATTTTCTTTGAAAATGCTATTAGTCAAGTATGAATGTGCAAATAAGGCTGTTTTGCAGAGTATCTTATAAGTGGGTGAATGCAGGGAAAGGTTTAAGCAAGGGAATGAGTGATGTCACGTATACACAGTTTTTGGGACCTACTTTGAATTATCAGCATTAATGACTCCACACCCAGAGTCTATAATATAGTCAGTTATTACTGTCATCTGATAGGTTAGTAGAATTAAGAGATGATAAATTTAATTCTAATGTTTGTGCAGCATGAGCCGATCTCCCTGCACCCCACACTTCAAATATACTAAGCTGGAAGTAGCACCAATATAGAAAAAAATGCTATATTATTTCCCTTTTCTTCAAGTTGGTGCAGTCTGAGAGACAGTATATTTAGGACTGAGATTTTAGTCAGAGCTTCTAAACCGGGTTGTGCAGGAGACACAGCCTCCCTCCTAAATCTATATTAATTGTGTTTGTTTAATTACTTACTGCCATGATCAGGTAGATCGGCAATAAAATGTGACTGATAAGTCAAACTTGGAAAGTATGACTTTGGTATTACCAAGTAGACTGCAATTTTGACAACTCTAGTTGCTTGTTCAAATGCTTGCTTAGGCAAAGAAATAATGACATGAAAAGAAATCACAGCTGTCTGTCAAACTTTTTTTCATTTGTACTGTATTTAAACTCTTAAATTTAGCACGTTAAGAAAATTTAAAAACAATGCGCTGTTTATACTAGAGATTATTTTCCAGAAACATTAGTATATACAGATGTTACTCACAAATTGACAAATGATAGGTGTGCAAGAAAGGATGATAAAAAGATGGATTAAAACTGTACCCTTTTCTTTCATGTAAGAGAGAGACTCTTATTCACTGTACCTCAGGATTCAGATTTTTCAGCTGTCAAACACCTGAAATAATTTACCTCAGTGTGATCTTCCAGCATTGTCTATGTCCTACATGTAGAAATGTTGTTGCACATCATGAGTCAGAACTGACAGCTGTGTACTGCTATGCACTGGTATAAAGATCTTCCTCCTTATTATCACTTAGAACTTTATTTGTGTCAAGGATAGAAAGTAAATTTTCCAGTATTGTAAGAGCAGGCAGCCATAAACAAAAAGGTATAAGTATGCATATGGATGACAGAGAAGCAGATGTAAATACAGTACATATGCACAAATTAAAATAATAAATAATGTTGTTTTATTTCTTTCAGGCATGTAAGCCATGTGGGATGGGACCCTAACACTGGATTTGATGTATGTGCCAAGTCTTTCTTCTTTATTTATTTAATTGAATTTTGTTAATCAGATTTGTTCACTCTAAGCAGTGTCTTTAGGTTCTTTTGCTTTGGGTTTATATTTAGAAATTAAAATAACAGCATAAAACTGTTGCAAACAGATGTTGCTGTTTACCAGTCGCTCACTACACAGCATTTATGTGTTGCAGTTCATTACACTGAAGTTCCTAGAATGTAATTTATGCTATCTCCAAAAGAACTTGAGTCTTAAATTACAAAGACAAGTCCCTCATCATCTACAGAGTTCCAAAGGCAAACCAGCTGTTTTGTTTTTATTCAGTGTGTGTGGCATAATATATTTATATGATATGTATTTATAGGGTATACTGACTGCTGTAATCAGTTTACACTAATATTGTATGCAGCTGCCCACATTGTCATTCATATCACTTTTTTTTTTATTTACCCTTTCTAAGTTTACTTTACTTTTCTGAGGTCCACAGTCACAGTTCTTGCAAATGAAAAAAATTATGTTTATTTGAAAGTTATTTATTAAAAGGTATCCCTGTTTGTGGTTCAAATGTATAGATGCTGTTCATTCACTTTTATGCAGAATACATAGTTGAATTTTTTATTTATAGTTTTGATGTAAAATATTTAATTTGTCTAATGTTTCAAATTTACTGTAGTATATGGCATTGATGTTGGAGGAAGTATTTTAACATATAAAATGTTAAGTTGTTTAAGTATATAATGTCCAGATGCATGCACACATGCACAAATGTTCCTTGCAATTACTGTTACTATCTTCACTGAGTACACTTTAGATGTCTTATTGTGATCAAATGAATGAAAAAAATGTATACAGAGTAAGGCATTACAACTGTAATTTTGCTCTGTCCCAGAAAATTATTTTTTGTTGAATCATTGGAGACTACTATAAGTCACTGAAGGCAGACATCATAGTTACTTACTACTTATGGTTTTGAAAACCTTTCCACACAAATTGGTTTTATCATGAATTGTTGAACAAAAGTTGAGTAGTGTGTGTCTCCCTCCCTCTCTCTCATATTCTGCCTCTCACAGGCAGCTACATTCATTCACTCTCACACACATACATACACACACACACACAACTTCCCTAGAGTAACATCTCCCCTGTGAAACATTTACAGGCAAAGAACTAGATGATCTCTGATAACTAAAGTGCTGCAGTAAAAATATTTTGTAGCTGCCAAGGCACTTCAAGCCCATGGGCAACATGCATATTGTCTCTCTCACACATACACACAGACACAATCAATCACAAACGGGAGTGAATTACATTTTTTTTTTGCTCACTTATTTTTACTTTGTTTTACATTCACCAAACACAAAACTGTATTTAGCTAACATAAAAAATGGTAGCCTTTCGCTTTTTTTTATCCAAGCTTCATAGCAGCTTAATATGCTTTTGTGACTCTGCAGACCTTTTTTTTTTAGCAGGCAATATCAATACATTAATACCTTGGAGAAAGTTTTTTTCCAATAAGGTATTAATGTACAATTTGACCATTATCTAACAACACTTAAATAAGTAATATCCAGAGACCAGTTTTGCATATATAAGATTATTGACATAATTTTTTAAACCACAAGAGGACATGTTGTTAAAGCAAGTAGAGGCTACACAGCAGAAAATGAAAACAAGGTTCATTGATGAACATTATGTTAACAAAACGGATGATATCTTTTGTGCTGTAGTATCCTATGATATGACATTACAGCAGATAAAAACTAACAAATTAATGAGGGATTATCAGGATTTCCTTCGTGGCAGCATATTTACATACCCAAGGGAAAGATTTGTACAACGGAAAACCACTAAGAAGGATTTTGAATTTGCTGCCCATTCTGCACATAATGAGAGGGGCAGGGATACATCTAATATCATCTCCAATTATAGTATACATTTTGGTTGTGCGATTGGTGATGTTAACTCCTCAGTATCAGATGTTTCTGCTGATTTGTGAGCATCCAGTGCCAATGAAACCAGCACCACCAATGAGCATACAGAGGGGGTGTTCAAAGTAGCAATGGCTTCCTCAGCTATGGTGGGGCAGTGTATGACAGATTCTTTGACTTTGGGAATGAACAACACTTTTCTTTTCTGGAGCTGCCAGTACCGGTGAGAAAGAAGAACAAAAGAAAACAGAGTCATCCAAAAAGTAATGGATGCAAAACAAATGAAGATATCAATTTGACTGGCAATGGTGACTGTATTATTTATAATATATCAAGTGTTGTTTTATCTGTAGATCAAATACATGTTTTGAACAAAGGTTTAAGTTATATACCCACTATGGGTGCTGTTTTTAATGAAGTAATTATGGATTTAATGATGTTTAGAAGGAATGTGACCTTAAAATATGCTTTTGGACATAATGAATATGCAAGTAATGTGGAGTTGAAACAGCCCAGTTGTTTTGTATCACCTATGCATTCAATGATAGCAACATTCATTAAAGTATGTGAAACAGAGATTAAGGAATATCTAGACATCAAAACCAAACCCAAGTATTTTAATTTAACTTATGCACAACAGAGGGCTCTTAAGACTTTATATAATGATAAGCATTTAGTTATCAAATCTGCCGATAAAGGAGGTGCTGTAGTAATAACGGATCAACAGTTTTATCATGACAGTATTTTGGGTTTACTCAAGGATGAGCTTACATATATACAGCTTTTTCCACTAATTGTTAAATCAATAATTGAAAAAGTGAGAAAAACATTAATTATATTAAGGGACAGTCATTTGATGACACTAGAGACATACAGTTTTCTATATATTCAACACCCTATTATACCTGTGTTTAAAGCTCTCCCAAAGATTCATAAGGACCTATATAACCCACCCTTGAGACCGATAATGTCAGGAAGGGGTTGAATGAGAGAAAATATTTCTATATGGATAGAAAATAGGCTGAAGGCTGTAATAATGAAGTTTCCCAGAATTTTAAAAGACACTGCACATTTTTTAACATCATTATATGAATATCAACAGTCTAATGAATGTCGAGTTAGTCTATTTGTTACATTGGATGTCAATAACCTATTCACTGTGATATCTAATGATTATGGCTTAACAGCCATTGAGTTTATAGTAACAAATGTTGCAGAGATGAACACCAATGCAAACAGACTTACATGTAGCCTTTTACAACTTGTTTTGGAAAAAAAACGTATTATATCAGGGTAGTTACTATAAACAAAAGAAAGGGATTGCAATGGGCACTCCCTGAACAAATTCATATGCTAACTTGGTTTTAGCATACTGGGAAGAGAAGGCTGTATTTAACACTCAACATAATTGGGTAAAACATTTAGGTTACTACATTAGATTTGTTGATGACGTGTTTCTCATGTGGAAAAGTACCAGCCATGATTTAGATGCATTCATCAGTTATTTGGAGTCAACTACCAGTTTCTTGAGATTTACTATGAACTGTTCAGCAACACAGACATACTATTTGGATGTCAGGCTTAGTATGACCCAGGAAAGGCAGATTAAAACATCTTTATATAGGAAGAATTTCTGGAAGAACAGCCTGTTGGCTTTTGATAGCATGCATTAGAGACATACATTTAGTAATATTATAAAAGGACAGGTCAATAGGGTAGCTAGATTATGTATGGATGATATACAATTCAATGAAGAAGTGGAGATTTTAAAGAAGAATTTCAGTAATAGGAGTTATAGGAAAAATGTTATACAGATGGCCGTAGACTCTAGTAAACAAAATCGGGTCAATAGAGCTCGACCATGGTTCTCAGCAAGAACTTCAACTCCTGATAGTTCTAGACAAAATGATATGAGTAAAATATGTGTGACATTGAAATATAGTAGTGATATACAGGAGATATGTGATAGAATAAAAAGGAACTGGAAAATGTTATTAACTGATGACAAGTTAGGTAACATAGTGGAAGCAGCACCAATGTTTGGTTTTAGGAGGAATAAGAATCTGAAAGATTTGTTATGTCGAGAACATGCCTTAAATAGTCATAATAGTATGTCATCCTAGCGAAAAGGAACCATTACTTGCAATCATTGTAAAGCTTGTCCATACATTTGTACTGGAAATTTATTTGTACAGCCATTAACTAAGAAAAGATATTATTTTAATGGATATGTAAATTGTATGACTCAAAATATTGTCTATTTAGTCCTATGTAAATAGTGTGTTTCATTTATGTGAGGAAAACTAAATGTAGGTTCAAAGTGAGGATTTTGTAACATCTATCGGCGATACGCTTAAAGAACCCACATAATGCTTTATATCAACATATATTAGATAATTCATGACATAATTTTGCTTTTATAGCTTTGCAAATACTTCAATTGAATGTCAGAGGTGGAGACATAGTTAATACCACTGAATTTTTTGAAACTAAGTGGATTATTGAACTTGGAGAGGACAAGCCTCCAGGTTTAAATGGGGTAGTACCTCTAAAACCCACCCTTAAGAGGCGGAGAGTTAGATACTGAAGGTTGATTGGTTGTGTTTTGTTTTTAAACTGTGATTTTATCATTGTGCAAACTGTCTGAAGAAGGGTTTTGACCCAAAAACGCTTATCCTGTCTGTATTCTATCAAAACTTCTTGGATATATTTACTCGGCTTGGTGGTTTGTTTAGTATATACTATCTCACTTAAATAAGTAAGTTCTTTGTTTTTTCAAACATCTTTATTAAATTTACACATAAGACAAAGGCAATCTTACATTTATATAAATGAAAAATATACAAAATTATACCACTTTAGTTGCAACCAGTTAACATCACAGACAACACTGAAACAACTGTAGTTGAAAAGGTTATACATTCTTTTCAAAAAGCAGAAATTGCTATTTAACTCCCACACTGAGTCAAATGAAGCCCCTAGGGCAGTTTCAGGTTGTACTTGACCTCACTCTGTCAGCTCCTGCGATGATACTGGTGCCAAGTTGTACTGACCTTGTCTTTCCCCTTTGATTACATCAGTGGTCTGGAGTGGGGGAACCTGCTGTTGGGCATAAGCTGTTTTCTACAAAGTTCACTTGTTCAGGCCTGTGCCTTGCAGAGGACACTCCAGCTTCACTTTGTGAGCAGTGACACAACACTGGAAGCAACAGTTATTGGTAATAAGCCAATGCATGCAAATGGTGTAGAATGAGGCACCAGGGGCTGCTTCCAGTGGTGAGAGAAATCCTTTGATCTCATTGGGTAGCCACTTCCTGCCTTAAGCTGGACAACCCCCAGCAAATAGGTGCTGCCTTGCTATGGTCCACTTACTCATCTCAGTGTGTGGAGCTTAATGAACCCCAAGTGGATTGTTAACCACACACCTGGAAAACCAAAAAAGCAACAAAATAAACCGGCCTTTAGGCTGTTCATATGGAACATAAGGATGATAACTCCAGGCCTTACTGAAGATCTACAGAACATCAATGATGCTTGAAAGACAGCAGTCATCAACAATGAGCTGAGTAGATTGCAGATGGACATTGCGGCTCTCAAGGAAACAGGCTGCCATCCACTGGATATCTCAGGGAGAAGGACTTTACTTTTTTCTGGCAAGGGAAGCTTAGAAAAGAAACCAGGGAACACGGTGTTGGTTTTGCAACCTGTTGGCCTGTTGGCTCAAGTCAAGGACAAGTTCTATGATGAACCTAGTGCAACCATCAGTGAGATCCCTTCCCATAAACCATCACAGCTAGCCATCCTGTCTGGGACAGTTCAGAACAGGAAAGATGAAAGGAAACAGTATCTCCTTGAAATTTGTTACCAATATGACCTCTACATAAACAACACCTTCTTCAATCTGAAGCCCCAACACAAATTTTTGTGGTGACACCAAAGATCAAAACATTGGCACCAACTTGACTTGGTCCTCAGCAAGTGCAGCAGTTTAGTTAGTGACAGGGTAACATACAATTACCACAGTGCAGAGTGTGATACATACCGCTTGTGTGTAGTAAGGTGAACATCCAGACGTGAAGGTTCTTTTGTTTAAAACAGAAGGGAGGCCACGCAATGACATAGGTAGGACTTGTGACTTTTCAAAACTATGCAAGTTTGGTCAAGCACTTGAAGAGGCTATGCCCTGCCCAGATGGATACTATCTACAACACTAGAATATCTATCTTTGGGAAGAAGACAGTCAAGTGTGCTGATGGGTTTGAAGCCCACAATGAAGTGCTGACACCCTTGATTTAGAAGAAGAGACAGGCACTGGCTGCATGCAGGTCCTTGCCCAATGAGCAGAACTTGCAGGCACTCTGGTGTGCTCAGAGTCAAAATGCATCAGGTAGCTCGATGGTGTGCAAATGATTATTGGCTCCAGCTTTGCTTCAAGATTCAGCAGGCTGCAGACATTGGTAACATGCGAGGAGTGTACGATGGAATCAAGCAGCCATTAGTCCATCACAAAGGAAGATCGCCCCACTTAAGTTGGTCACAGGTGAGGTCTTGAAGGACAGAACCAAGAAGATGTAATGCAGGGTAGAACACTACTCACAGCTGTATGCCAGAGAGACCATAGTTTTGGAGACAGCCCTGAATGCCATTGAGCTTCTGCCAACTATGACTGAACTTGATGCTGAGCCCACCTGGGGGAACTCAAAGATGGCATTACAAGCACTCTCTTCGGAAAGATGGTATTCCCTCAGAAATCCTTAAATGTGCCAATGGCACCCTTGTCCCAGAGCTGAATACAATACTTTGCCAATGCTGGAGAGAAGGTAGTGTACCACAAGATATGACAGATGCTAACATAGTTATTATCTATAAGAATAATGGTGACAAAAGTGGTTGTAACAACTATCGCATTTCCCTTCTCTGTACCATGGGGAAACTGTTTGCATGTGTTATCCTGAAGACGCTCCACTTTCTTGCAGAGAGAGTTTACCCCAAGTCTCAATGTGGGTTCAGAGCTGAATGGTCTACTATAGAAAATGTGTTTCTCTGTCAGGCAACTAAAAGGAAAGTGCAGGGAGCAGAACAAGCCTCTGAATATTGCCTTCATTGATCTGACCCAGGCATTCTACTTCATCAGTAGGAAAAGACTGATTGCGATTCTGGCAAAGATTGCTTGTCCTCCAACACTGCCTAACATTATCAGGGCCTTCCATGAAGGCATGGAGTAAACCATCATGTATGACAGATCAACACCGGAACCTTTCAAGATTCGCAGTGGAGTAAAGAAGGGGTGTAGTGCCTCCAACATTGTTCAGCATCTTCTTTTCAGTTCTGTTGAAATTTGCTTTCAGAACTGCTATAGATGGTATCTTTCTCCAAACCAGAATGGACACCAACCTGTTCAAACTGTTGAGGCTTATATTGAAGACCAGGATACTTAGGAAGTATTTAAGGGAGTTCCTGTTTGCTGATGATGCAGCTACTGTGGCTCACACTCATCAAGAACTTCAGTCACTCATGACTCGCTTTGCAGATGCATGTATGGAATTTAGCCACACAATAAGTTTAAAGAAGACTCAGGTGATGGACCAAAATGTGGGCAATGAGCCATCAATCAGGGTAAGCAACTATGAGCTGGAGGTTGTCCATGAGATTGTGTACCTAGGCTCTACAATCTCTGACAACTTGTCGCTTGATAGCGAGATCAACAAGTGCATTGGAAAAGCCACCACAATGTTTTCCAGGCTGACAAAGACAGTATGGGCTAATAATAAGCTCACTATGCACACCAAGGTGCAGGTTTACACAGACTGTGTTTTGAGCACATTGCTCTATGCCAGTGAAACACAGACTCTGTGCTCAAAGCAGGAGTAGTGATGCAATGTATTCCATATGCACTGCATTAGGTGTGTACTTGGTATCACACGGCAGGACAAGATTCTCTACAGCACAGTGCTTAAGAGAATGAGCACTACCTCCATGTTCACCCTCCTGAAACAGAGACGCATGTACTGGTTGGGTCTTGCCTCATGCATGACAATGGCCAAATACTGAAAGACCTCCTTTTTGGAGAGTTGGAGTCTGGAAAGAGACTGAAAGGGCAACCCAAACTGCACTACAAAGACTGATGCAACAGTGACCTCAGCACTCTCTCCATCAGTGTGAATTCCTGGTATTCTCTTGCCTCAGACAAGTATGCCTGGAAACGGGAAGAGAAGGAAGGTCTTGCTATGTATGAAACCACATTAGCAAGGAGAGTAGAGAATATGAGGTCCCTCAGGAAGATCCATTTCTGTGATCCCAGACTGACATCTGCCTACTGCTGCTCAGAATGTAGAAAGGACTTCCACTCCCAGATTGAACTGTACAGCCACAAAAGTCCAGTAGAGGTGCAAATCCATGATCCTCTGGGATCAAAGAATGCCTACTAAGTATGTGAGTCATTTAGTATTACTTTATCACAGACTCTTTAGCTTTAATAAAGAGAGTCTTTATGAAACCCTAAATCAGTAGTGTTTTTGTTAAAAAACAATTCACTAAATAAAACACAATTCTCAGTGCTCAACTTCATATACAAGTTGCTATATATTCAATTTATTTGAAACTCAGTCTGCTGTTAGTCAGTGATCCTCAAAACCTAAACAATATTTTTTTCTCTTTCTCTCTGCGAGCAAGGTGTGAGGGTATATTTGTGCTAGGTTTGATTTTTTATGTGGGTATAATTTCAGTATCTCAACAGGTAGCACATTCATCTTTGGTGCAAAAAGCTATGGGCTCTATTCCCACAACATGTACCTTGATTAGTTTTCCATTAGTAACAATTCATTGAGGTATAAGGGGCATGCTGCACTCCTGCAGATGAGACATTAAACTGAGGCCCCATCCGCCTGAGTTGGTGATAGCTCAGGTGGATGTGAAAGGTACCCATGGTACTTATCAAAAAGAGTAGAAGTTCCCCAATGCCCTGGGAAGATTTCCCCTAGTCAGTACAAATAGCACCTTGGGCCTCCCCAGAAAAGAGGCCATTGGCCTAGTGGAACTAACCTGATCAACAAAGTGTAAGTAAATAATTAAATAAACTTCAGATTATAACCCGCAAGTAGAGTATTATCTGGGTAAACTCCTTAACAGATAAGTTTCTTGTATATAGTGTTTTTTGTATACTTTAGTATATTTGTTTTTAAAGGCATCACCATATGTAGTTGATTATAAAGCAGATTACTTTAAACTTTTTTGTTTCTCTTCACTGATGGTTGAACTATCAGGTTGCTTTTATCTTAAGAAATGACTGCCATTGTGTTTTCCACTTAGGTTCATAGGTAGGTACTAGGCTATTGGCCCTAGCCTAGCCAAAAAGGTACCCTGGCTTTTGCCACCCAAGAAAATTATTTCCCTGTACCCCTGTCAAGCAGAACCACAGAAGTGATCCCTGGGGTGAATTTCTGCACAAACAGTGATTAAAAGTAGTTAGGATTTATGCAACCATGGAGTTATTATAATTAAGGGAGGTACGGGGAGAGAAGACCCCTACATAGGGATAAACTGTTTTTTATAATACGTTTTATCAGTCTGAAGTCTCAACCAATTTGTTTTATCCAGTTCAGCTTCATGTTTGTTTCTCAATTAAGCATTTTAAACAGCTTGCTCTTAACATATTAATCACTTCTTGCTAAAAGCAAACTGTTATTTAAAACTGTAGTTGATGAGATATTTATTTTTATCTAGGCAGCATAAAGTGCTAAGGGTAATCTCTGTTAGGATGGCATCAGCTTCACCTACCACAATGCAGTCTGGGTTAAACGACCCACAGGGTTATATTGCCTCTATTACTGCTGATGCGGGTAGATGAAAAAATGTCTGCGGTATTAAACATCATGGTTCTTCCTTATCGAATGAGAAACAACAATCAAATTCAGTTGTAGAAAGGAAAATTATACAAAACTTTGCTCAAGCTTTAAATACTACATTAGATATATAAAATTATTCCTGTATAACGGGAATAATTTTATATATCTAATGCAGTATTTAAAGCTTGATATATAAAATTATTCCCGTTATATGTGCAACTAGTTGTTTTTCCCCTTGAAAGCAGTCTCTCTCTCTCAAGCTCTCAGTGTGAAATAAAAACAAGAGAGAGAGCTAACCTTAGATATGCTTTGTGACTTTTTAACAGACATATAATCAAAATGAAACAGTCCAGATTTTCAGATACCTACATAATTCTGTTGGCATCTCTACAGGGACCTTAGCCATAGCTTACATGACCAAATGATTTCTACCACATGGATAAATGGGTTATAGATAGTTCACTGGCTCATTTATTTAAATCACTTTAAAAAATGCACAAAATCACACCACTGAAAATACATTCAATAACAAAATGAAAGCATTCAGACACATATTCATTTACAACAAGTTATCACAAAATCACTAACTCAGGTATTCAGTCAGAATTTAAAATAGACATTTATGTGTTGTGAAACCCCCATCTATACAATTTTATTTATGATTTATCAACTTAATGTCACCATATTGCAGATCAAGGAAAGTAAATAAAGTCATACAAACAACCTTCACATACAGAAATGTATTTACTGACATTATTATAGCATTCATTTCAAACATACCACTCAGGACAACAAAAGCCCTTCCTCTCAGTTTTGTGATATTAAGTGAAATCTATACATACAAAACATTCAATCAACCCAAGCATATTCCCACGCATTAGTCTACTTTCTAACAGACTAATCATTTGGCTTCAAAGCTGTGTTCTGTAAAAGACAAGGTAAACAAGGACAGTCAGCTTGCTGTCTCTCCAGCAATGATAACAGGGTGTGGATATTTCTGGAGACTGAAGCACCCTTTCATAATTTAATATACCCATACACATACAAATATTTCAATCATGGGTATTAATGCCCTTCTAGCCAGACAATATACCAAAACATTCGCTCCCACTGTAAGTGTCCAGGCTGTTCTTAAAAATATCTAAACTAGTACTTGTAATTTGGTAGTCTCCTTCCGTGCATCAGCTGCTGTCCCAGAGAATCAATTAGTACATTTCTCATTCTATAGAATCTTCTACACAGGTTGTCCGACGATTCTCTACTTTTTGATAAACCCAAAAATTCCCAAAGCTACAGTAGCTGCCTCTAAATGCCCTATATACCAGAATAAGGTCTCCTCTCAAATATCTGTATGGGACACTCTGCAAGTTCAGATATTTTAGTCTTTCATAATAACTTAAACTTTCATATCTACGGATGCTCTTGGTATATTTCCACTGTACTCTTTCCAGTTTACTCATGTTTATTTTCTTACAATGTTTCCACATTGTTATTCCATACTCAAGTTTGGGTCTAATGTAACTAACAAACAATGACTTCATCATTTCTGACTTCCTTGACTTTCTTAATCTTTATACAACCTATACTTCTAGAACCATCATTAACCAATTGGTTGATTTGATTAGAAAAACTCAAAGCTGGATCTACCCATATACCCAGGTCCTTAAATGAGTCTACAGTTTCAATCACTGTGTGCTGTATTAAATATTCACCTTTTAATTTATGCCTACCAAATCTCACATGCTTAGTTTTTAATGTATTTATAAGCATATTATCCCCCTATGCCCAAATGGTTAATTTAGTCAAGTTCTTTTGCACACATACCTTATCTGTAACACATGTAATCAGTTTACCTAATTTCAAGTCATCTGCATACAGACTGTGGAACACCTCAAATGAAAAAGTTAGATTTGAAAGATACAATCTAAACAAGTAAGAGCCTAGAACAGAGCCCTGTGGGACACCCTGACTGTAACCAAGGATTTCACCTGTCAAGTTGCTGTATTATACTTGCCATATCCTATCTGTAATGCATGCAGCTATCCATCTTATCAAGAGTCTATCAATATCTATTTGTTCAATTTATTGATCACTGTTTTCTATATGACCCTGTTGAATTCTGATGTTAAATCTATATAAATTACATCACAGCAAAATTTTTCATCCATAGCTGTTATTATATTATTAAAGAACATAATGTAATAGGTGGTAATACATCTATTTTTAAGCGTTTATATCACGCTATCGGAAGATGAAAATAGCGAATGTTATTTCATCAAACCTAAAATATCTAAACCACAAAATATCGAACATTCAAAACAGCAAATTTTTTCCCATCAAAAAAATTTGCTATTCCGGAACAAATGCACACAACACAAGCACACCAAAAAAAACAGCAACCCACATACATACATTTAAAATCCTACATCTAACCCTACACTAAACTGTACATACACTACTATCTATCCACTTACCTTAACCCAACCCTAACCCTAAGGTCTGTCACTACCGCACACTCACCTAACCCGCACACTAACCCTAACTCACTTAACCCGCCCCTAACCCTAAAGTCTGTCACTATCGCACACTCACCTAACCCGGGCCCTAACCCTAACTCACTTAACCCACCCCTAACCCTAACGTCCACACAATCGCACACATACCTGAACCCGACCCGTAACTTTCCACCACAGCATTGAAAATAGCGAAGCCACAAAAACAGCCAACCAAATTCTTTCCGTAGGAAAAAATTTGGTGTTCTGCAGCTTCGCTATTTTTAGCATTCGCTGAATAGGGACGATATTAGAACATTTGAAGTTTTAAAACTTTGATGTTCTGATATAGACCCATTTTTAACATATGCATGCTGATATAAAGTTTCAAGTCCCAACCTTTCCAGTTCTGACAATAACATACCCAGTATTACCTTCTCCATTATTTTTCCCCAACATGAAATTAGACTGACGACAGGTTTGACAAGTACATGTCTCCAATCTTGAGGAATCTCCTCATATTTATATGACATAGTAAATAATAGATATAATGGTGCTGTAAGTTCTTGAACTATTCTCAGGTCTTTATTACTAATTTCATCTCCTCCCTGTGCTTCATTTGGATCCAGTTTGCATATTTTTTTTTCCGTATAATCTAATTTGATTTTAGTATCTGAGGTTACCTGGATGTCACTATGACAACTTATCACCTCCTTTGTGTAGCCAAACTGTTTTGCAAAAGATTTTGTAAATATATCTATAATATGTTGAGCTGAGAATAAATTTTAGAATCTACACACAGTTTATCAATTTGTATGTCTTCACTCCTTCCGCAGCTTATGCTTATGTATCTATAAAATGGTTTCCTATTATGATCAATATCTTTGAAAATATATTTCTTCAAATTTGTCTTGATCTTGTCTCACAGTATGCTTAATTTGTTTGTCCAGCTTGTTTATTTCAGTTTTCAAAGTTGTAGTTCAACGTCTTTTCCATTTCATATATTTTTGTCTCTCACCTTAATCAAGTATCTCATTCTTTTGGAAATATATGCTCCTGACATTGCATGCCTAGATCGTGATGTTAAGTTTGCATACAAACAATTTCTGTTTCAAAACTTTCCACATTCCTTTTACAGTTCTTCCACTGAACACATCACTCCAGTTAGTTTTATATAGTGAAAATTCAACCAACTAAAACAAGTGATGCCAGAAGAGAGTTCCAAATATCCCAAAGAATTTATTGTTAGCGTTTTCATTTATTCACAATCCACAGTGAACTTCATCAGACATTTCCCAAGAACCATCACCATTAAATAAGTCTATTAATTATGCAATTAAGAATTCAATTAAAAAGAACCTTGATTTAAAGTTATAGTACTGTTGTTATAAAACTATCATTTTTATGAAGTTTTTGTAAAACCAGCTTCTGTCCTTTATAAAACCACAATTAAGTATTAAAATTGTGAACAACCACTCATAAAAAAGACTTCTGGACATATATGCTCATCTTATATTAAACAAAAACTACTGACTTTATAAACATCAGTATGCATTCAAATATTATCTCTCCAAATATTTTAAATTCAGCATACATTTAAAAGCCCCAGTGGGGCATAGGCATTCGTCCTTAGCTGCCACAACAATTCCGATTCTTCTAGTTTTTAACTCCCATGGTCCTCCTCTGATATTCTTACTAACCTGCTCAATAATAGTAAATATAAACTTATGTGTAGGGTTGATCGATATATGCTTAGCTAGTGCATTTGTAGCACTTCCTTTGTTTATGTGATATAAGTGTTCATAAACCCTTTGTTTGAAAACCCTCTCAGTTTTGCCAATGTAATAAACATCACATTGTTAGCACAATGCAAGTTAGACAATGCCAGCCGTTTCACAATTAAATTTTCCTTTGATTTTATATTTTATGTCATGGATGCAAAACTCATTGCCCACTCTTATATGTTTACAATAGCTACACCATCCACATTTTTTCATACCCCATTGCCCATGGTTTGCTGGATGGTGCCTTTCTGAAATGCTTTTTAGGTTAGGGCCTTTTTTATAAATTATATGTGGCCTTTTCGCCTAAATGTCTAGATATGGCATTATCTTCCTTAATAAATGTCCAGTTTTTAACCAAAATATTCCTTATCTTAGGGGCATCCATTGAGAACATTATAAGGAAACTCAAGGTGTATTTAACATCAGAATTTAAGTCAACTTTGGACCTACTTTGTGAAATAGTGTCTAAATGATCATGTCTATGTCCGTTCCAGAGTATGAGCTTAAAGTGCCCTATGTTTCTCTTTCTGCTGACTTCTTCCATCAGTTGTTCAAATAGTTGGGATGGGTACCCTCTTTTAATAAACATACTTCTTAAGTTGTTACATTCAAGACAGAAGTCAGTGTCTGTAGAGACCATTCTGGCGGCTCTCACTAGTTGCCCTTTAATAACCGCCTTCTTCTGTTGGAATGGGTGACTACTCTGGAAGTGCAGGAAGGAATTAGAATAAGTGGGCTTTCTGTATATCTGGGCTGCATATCTATGATTTATAATTATAATAACATAGATAGGTATAGGCAACTCCAAAATAAACAAAAAAATCTGGTAGAAGCAGTGAATCAGTAACTCCAGAAGGAGGTGACAGTTGGAAGGAAGCAGACTGTCCAGGTTCCTTCTCCTAAGTAGCTAGAAGTGAAAATTGATCATTCTACTAGCACAGAAAACAACCCTGGGCTGTATACAAAGCTGCCATTTGCAGACTCCAGCCATGTGAAAATGTCAGCCTTCTTTTGTCCCAGTCTTCATAGTTTCATGCTTTTTTCAATTTCTCCAAATCTTTTTGGGTTTCTAATACTATGATGGGAATGGACACCATTCCAAAGTCAAAATACAATTAAAGTTCATGAAATTAGCATTGTTTCAATCTTTGATGCCAGCCAGAAGCGCTCTTTGCAGCACCCACAATGTACCCTTTTGCAATTCGTATGGGGTTACAAGTATTGATAACATATCTAAATACAATTGTATACTCTTTTTTATAAGACCAATTGCTCCCATTACTATTGGGACTGTCTTGGAATCTTTCTTCCACATTGCTCTCATTTCTGCCTGCAAATTCTGATATTTTATGACTTTGTGTCTCTCTGTATGCAAGACACTGTCACAAGTGATACATTAATAAATTATATCAAGTACCTATTTTATTTCCACTTAGTAGTAATGGTAGTACAATTTAGCTAACAGAAGCAGAGTTATCCTTACCACAGCCAAAGCTTAGTGACTGCAGGTAAAGCCCAGATAATTTTTGTCAGTAATTCTAGGAAGAAACCTCCCTAAATTGTCTGCTAAAAACATGTTTTTAATCCACATTCATCACAGAAATAAACTGATATGCAACATGAGTAAAGCAAAAATGAGACACTGCTTAGAGATGGGTCCAATTAATATTTCCATGACATCAAACTACATCTATTTCTGGTACATAAAAGCACTCCTGGTTTTCTATTCGCCAGTTTTCTGTGACTATGAAAAGAAAGCATGCCCATCGGCTTTTGAAAGTGATTACTTAAATGTCTGATTACTACCCCAGTATCAAGAGTGCTCTACCTTTTTATAACGGCTGCTGACCTGCTAACATCTGCAGGACATATTGCTTGTATAAAACTGTGGGAGGTCCCTGACAGGAAATACTACAGATTTTCCTTTGTCTGTGGTATATCATACCAATGGAGACAATTTCCTCTGTCAAAAGATGTGAGAACTTAAACTTTAAAAAGTGGTTGGGCTTTCCCTTCCTTTGATTCTAAGGCAAATCAATGAAAGTTTTATAAATCACAGGCAGGTTTCTGTTACCTAAACAATAATGGAACCATATTATAGGAAGAAAAGAAAAATAAGAATTATGTTAAGCTGCAGGGGAGGGTAGTCTTTTCTTTTAAGAAACACAAAAGCAGAATATATACTGAGTACAACATCTACTAGTAGAAAGACTATAGACTTTGAACAGTATATACAAGTTATTTACAAGCAAGAGTGGAAGCTGCTATGTCTTCCACTCTAAGCCAAGCAAAAGAGGATGATAACAGAGCTAAAGCTGGTAAAGTTTGGCCTAGTAGAATTAAAGAGAATATTTAAGTTGTGACATGACTATAAGTTCTTGCACTGGATTTGTTTTTGGAAAAATAATTTTAATTGTGGCTTCAGTTTTAGATAGGTGGAAAGGCCTTTTAGATGTTGAGGTAGAGATTCTCAAAGTTTAGAGGCTAGAACAGAGAATACATGGTTGATGTATTAAAGTTTTGTTTTTTGAGGGTTGTAGAGTGATGAAGGTCTGTAAGAGGCTTCTTAGATTGTAGGAGGTTTTAGAGTTGAGGTTTAGTGCCGGAGGTGTTTATTTTTCAAGATGGAGGGGCTTGAAGAGAAGTGAGTCTGCAGTAGTTCACCTTGCTGCTTTATATGTAACCATCTGGCTTTAGTCTGAGTGACACAGTGGTGTTCCTTACAGGGAAAGTTAACTGTGAAACAACATATTTTATTGGTAACTGTATGAACGTGTTGTCAAGGTCTTGTGGGAGGCAGCTGCCATTATGGGAAGTCCACACTCAAGTTAGGTTAAAAGGACTCCTTTACCTATACAAGATATAACTAGTTTGGATAGGTGGGGGAGATTTTTTCGTCCCAGAAAAATAAGAAGTTGATTTTCTTTCTAGTTTATATCTGCACTGGCTTGGAAATTAACAGTCGGGACTAGTCAGATGTCAAGATATTTGAAGGTAGAAGTTTCAAGCACAGTGTTGTTCTTGTCTTTGATATCCAGCATTGAGGCAGCTTTAGCAAGTTTTTGTTGTGTACAAAAATATAATTTTTGTTATATTGAGGTTGGCAAGAAATTTATGGTCTTTTAGGTAGTTGTTAAGTGTGTCTAGGTCATGCTGAAGTTGGTTTTGGATTACTTAATGGGAACGCTGATATCTGTAAATGACCATATCACTGACACATAAGATCAGAGACAGGAGGGGAAAGTCATAGGCTAGTTTGTTTACGAAGACCACGAACAGCAGGGGGTAAGTATGGACCTTGAGGGAACCCTTTAAGAAGCCTGACTGGAGAAAGAACAGTTTATTTCACTGTGAAAAGTATATTGGCTAATAAGTTCTTGAACCATAAGAAAAAGTCAGGACTGATAACCTAAGCCAGTCAAGCTGTGAAGAAGACGGGAGAGCTCCACTAGATCAAAGGCTTGTGTGAGGTCAACAAAGAGGGCTCCAGTAATATTGCCTTTGTCCATATTCAACAGGATGTCATCAGTGAATGTCTAGAGTGGCCATGATGCTACAGCCAGTCCAAAAACTGTGCTGTTTCTGGGAGAGGATGTTATATTCTTGGAACCAGAGAGTTGAAAAAAGATGGCCTTTTTCCAGAATTTTTCCAAGAGTTGGAAGAATAGATATAGGATGGAAGTGTCTGACAGTTTCTGAGGTTTTCTGTGGGAAATATTTTGAGTATGGCATGATGCTATTAGTTAGACAGAGATTATGGATAAGGAGATGCTGTATGGAAGTCTTTGAAGAAGTAAATGAAGCAGAGATTTAGGTTGTTGGAACCTGTGGAAATTTCTATGGGACTTTCATCTAAAAGAAGTTCAAGGAATTTCTCTATAATTAGTTTAAAGTAGAAGAGGATGAAAAGTGCTGTGGAGGAAGACTGTGGAAGAGCTTGGGCAGTGTACTGAATTCTGTGAGGAGGTCAGAAGGTGAGAGATGGCCTTTTGACTGTAAAGTGGCAGTAGAAAGGATGTTATAAGTGATTTTACATCCTGTCACTTCCTCCCAGATATGTTAGAGTTTCCCCAAAAAAGAAATATATTTAGCTTCAAGGACATTGGATTTGTATCTTCATACAGCTGATTTAGAAAGGTTATATAGGGTGATGAAAAGGTTGCAATTTTCTGTTTGGAGGTGATTTTCCATTTATGCCAAAATTCATTAGTTAATTCTAGCAGTTTTTTTTTTTTTTTTTAAGAACTGAGGTAATCCAATTGTATTAGATAGTTTTAAGAAGCTTTTTGGTAAAGGTTGTTGAGCCTAGACAGTACTGTGTCTTAAAAGCCAAAACAGGAGTAAGGTGGAAGGCAATGTAAACCAGCTGCAAGAAGAAATATTCAGGCCACTGCCTAGCTAAGAAGTAGAGTTCTTGATCTCTTGGTTAGAAAGGATTACCTGGGGTATCCACATATTTTGTGTAATGGAAAGTGAGAAGAGGCAGAGAAGTTCACAAATTCTAGGAATTCTGATGTGGAATTCAAGACCCTTCTGTGCATGTGAAAATTCTGTAGTAAAACAGAAGTCTCTAATATGCATGAGTATTGTAACTAGACTGAAAATCTTTTGGGATTTATTGTAGTGCAGAAGCACAGACACAGAAAATGCTATCAGCCTACATGTTTTTGTGGAATGCATACTGAACAAAGTACTATCTAATTTAATTGCCAATTTACTTTTGGGCTAAACACTTAAGACAAATAGCGTTTTATTTCCTTGTAACTGTGTTGCTTTTCAGACTGCACTTTTATGTTGACTGAATGGAGTACATTTTCAGTTCACGTTGTTAAAAAAATAAAATTATTATCTGCTGATGTAACCTATAGCCCAAGCTTGATGTTTAAAGAATGAACTGATGAGGTAATTCCATTTGAAATATTATGTGCGTGTGCCAATGCATATATTATGCATTGTTTTGTGAAGTATGCATCACTGACATGAGATTTCTTAAAGACTTGGTTCTAGTTTAGCAGGCATTCTTTGTTATACTATGAATATTGACAATGAGGTGAAATGATTCACAGTAAAGAAAAAACATGAGTTGCTTTTTAATGTAACTGAGTTAGTATATTTACAGATCAGGAGATCAGAGCTATGAGGGAGAAGCTGGGAGGCACAATATCCCCCACATATAAGTATTTGTGTGTGCAAGTGTATACGCATATCATTCTTTCAATCTATATCTCTCTTTCTCTCTACACACACACACACACACACACACACACACACACACACACACACACACACACACACATACACACACATATATATAAAGAGTTTTATAATATCAGCAACACTGAAATACAAAAATACATCATTATAAACACTCAAATGCTCAAATACAAAATGAAAAATCATTCAAAAATTCATAAAGTACATCAGTGTAACAGAATAACCAGCTGAATACTGTGCATTAACTTTTTTTCTGTATTAAATACAGGTCAACAACCTGGATCCTGACCTCAAGAAACTCTTCAATAAGGCTGGAATCAGCGATGCACAACTTGCAGATGCAGAAACCTCCAAACTCATTTATGATTTCATTGAACAGTCAGGAGGGTTGGAAGCAGTCAAAGAGGAGATGAGAAAACAAGGTATGTAGCTAGTAGTTAAATCTGTCATGCATGAAAATTCACAGTAATCTCCTAATCTTGCAAAGTTAGTTACCTGCAGGCAAGTTGACATGAATAGAAAAGTATACACAAGTCATGGCTCAGAGCCCGTCATGTGGACAAAAAAGTTAAGTCATAGAAGGTAATACCAAGAATGAGAAGGAAATTGTACAGACATTACTGGATGTAGATTGCTAATAACCATTTGATAAAGTTAATCACATGATTATTAGTAATGTACAAAGATTAATTTCTCTTTACTTGAAGAAGATTATGATAAATAATTACCTGCAGAATTCATTAATGTAGCTAGTTCAGGCCAAATTAACAAAGCAAAAAAATCTCTTCTTCTCCTTTTCTTTCTCTCTTTCTTTCATCCCACTCTGTCACCTTTTGAAATACTACACATAGATCACGCCAAAAAGAAAACGGAAAAGAGTACACCAGTAATACACCCTAAAAGAAGAGGACAAAGATTGCTCAAGAAATCTCATCATAGAGTTAATTATCTAGGGTGTGCATTAGACTGCTAATCCAGGATGACAAACTTATGCACACACATAAAAACATAGCAGAAATGAGGAAAAGCTTGAAAACTGTATATACTTAAAGATGTTAGACTAGGAAGTGGAAAGTTCATGACAAATAAGGTTATATAGAAAAACAAACAAAAATGCCGGTGGAAAAAGTTCATGTCTATAAAGGCACAAATCCAGCAACAAAAAATAAGGATGCAGAGCACAGCTAGAATGTAAAAACTTTAACAAAACAACAAACAGACACTAAAATAAAGAAATAAGACAAGCACTTTAAGGAGAACCCTTAAACCAATCAGGTTGTGGATGCAAATAAGTCAAAATCCTGCAAAAGATCATAACTGGTTAAGGTCATACTTATCATAAATTGTCACCACTGTTGGTTAAAGGAAAGCACTAAATGACCAATAGACAACATAATAAATCCATCCAATCAAACTGTAAATCAGCATGCTGAATTCCTGAATAATATACATGTATAATATAACTATTGGTTATGGGACACAATCCACTACCCAATCATACTAGACATACAGCTCCTTTCCCCAAGCATTTCCTCGAATCATACTTCTAGTGGATTTGCATTACCATTGGTTGAATAAAACTACAAGACAATCAATGAAAAATGCAACAGATACATCCAATCACACTCAATGATGTCAGAATAAAAAACACAGACCAATGTGACATTGCACTAAACATTTAGTATTAAAGATAGACTACATGAAACTACTACACCCCGTACCGAAAAATTACATAAAAATAAACAGCATGGTAGTAAACAAAAAATATATAGACAGAAAATCCATGATCAGAAGGCATTATACCAGTGATTTCTACCTTAATTAATATGAAACGGGTTCATGTCCAAATACTTCAACAGAGACTGGGCACATGTCATAAAGCATAAATAAAAACACCACTACGTACCCAATAAGGAGAACTTCATAAAAATAAGAATAAATAACACATTAATCAATAAAAACAACAAAATCCACACAAGAGAAAAAATCCACACAACCGAAAAAATCCATACTCAAAGAACCTAATAGTAATCACTAGTTTTTCAAATGAGATTGGATGGATTCGCATCTAAATACTTAAATAGACATTAAACCAACAACTTCAAACCTGTCATCTCATGAACCCCACCAGGGAGGCATAAAAACAATTAAGCATTAGTCCACATGGGCCAAAGTAAATGTAACAGCCACTAGTCTCTAGGCAGGCAACCAATATAGTGCATCTCCTGACCTATCGTTAAAAACAGATCGACTAAGGCTAAACAGCTATAAACAAGTATGACATATATAGAACTTAGAAATTGTGAAACCAGATCTGTGTAAAGGAATTAGAACATGAACCCAAACTAAATTATGTAAAGGATATACCAAAATATTTAACAACGCATAAACAATCCAAGCTTGAAGGACCTCATGATACACATTACTTACTCAGTTAATGTTAAATGAGGTTTGCATCCAAACACTTACAGCGGGAGGGCTTCATAGCAGCACTACTTCCTCAAGTAATAGTAAATAAATTCACTGTAAAAAAACTGAGGGCACAAAAACTAACTGGTAAATAAATGTAGATTCAAGCAGAAATCAAATGAACTAAAACAACTCACCTAAGGAAACCATAAATAATAAAGAACCAACCATATCACAGTAAAAAAAAAAAAAAAAAACAGTCTGACAGCCAGATGATCTGTAAAACTAGATCAGGATTGGTCAGATGTACACTAATCAGCTACCAAAGGTGGAACATGGCCACAGAGGCTCAGCACTACTCACAACAAGACCAAGAACACATACACTAACTTACAAAACAACCAATCAACAAAGCCAGCGCAACAAACTAATGCAGTACAACTCAGTGTACCACTAAAACAAATCTAAAAGACTATGAACAAAAAACCTAAGAACAAAAAGAAACGAAAAATGTATATATAACAAACATTAAAGATAAAAACAAAAACTACCTACGAAGGGGACAGGCCTTCAAATATGGGTTAAGGGGTACTGTCTCATTCAAGCCATAACCTTTATAGCCTTGCAGGGAGATAATCCACTTCAATTTACATAACTCAGTTTTGTTCTCTAGATCACCCATCCTATGATCATAGTTGCAAACCTGTAGAACCAAAAATACAAAAGAGTGGGAAGGTCCAAGACTAATAACATGTCTCACTAGTGCATTCCTATGACTGAGCATTCTAATATCGTACAAATGTGCACATATCCTTTCCCTGAAAGACTGATTGGTCTTCCCCACAAAAAAGCAATAGCAAGATACACACCTTAATAAACTAACAAGAGACAAAAATATGTCTCAACTAAGCTTTACGGTACAATTGAAACTCGACTTGAACAAGAAAGAATTATATTTAATCACACTCCAAGCATATACAAAAACGGTTAAGCGCTTTCATCTGTGTACTACAGACTTCTTCAGAACCATAATACTAACAGCTGATAACCTATTTAAAAACTTTTTGGCGCCATTTTATTCAAGCGCTATACTTCTTAACAATATTTAAAGTCCTACTACTGTTATTATCAAAAAACATCTGTTTATGTTACACATATATATATATATATATATATATATATATATATATATATATATATACATATTTGCTATACATACTTTAAAATCATTTTATACTTCCAGTGCATACACTATGATTAAAATGTTAAAATTAAGGCAAATAATGCAATTAAAATAACAAATCAAATAACAATGTTATTATGCTATAATAACTGTAAAAAAGGTTTTATGGAAATAAAATCATTTATGCCAGGAAATTTTGTGGCATTTGTCAACATTTGCCACTGGCTTTCTTTTCTACCCAGGTGGGCTTTATAATTACCACCACACGGTGATATATTTACATGATCAATGATGCCAAATATAAAATTATGTGTATCACCTTTCTCTGATATGTCGGAACAATGCATTTTTGGTATCTTTAACCTTAATCTTATATCTATGTTCATATATACGCTTTCTAAACTGTCTTTCTGTTTTCCCTATGTAGAAAGCAGTACATACTGTACATTTAGCAAGGTAAACTATGTTCCTACTATTACAATTTCCCTTTTTAAACTTTATATAAGTACTATTGACATCATTTAATCTACAACAAGTTGCTTCATTTATTAAACAACACTGTTTACAAGACCCACATTTCTTAGTGTGGGTATTTATGGACATTTTCTGAGGATTCAAACCATTCAATAAACTTTTTATATTTCTACCCATTTTATATACAAGGTTTTATGCCTACTACACCCTTAGCTTCTTCATCTCCTACTAATTTATTCCAATATTTTTCCAGAATTTCTCTAACATAATTAACATAAGGTGTAAAGGTCAATACACATACTCTATTAAATTCATCGCTAAATTTGTTCTTCCTAATAATTTTTTCTGTACCAACTCCTAGAATAGGGGTATATTTGATGCCCCATTCAGTAATAATATATGTCGATACATCATCTAATAATGTTAAGGGGTAACCCCTATTAACAAACATTTCTTATATTATTGATTTCTCTAACCATTGTGTCGTAATCTGACGTCATCCTTGCTATCCTTATACATTGTCCCTTAAAGATGTTTCTTAAGATGTGTTTAGGATGATTGCTTGTATAATCTAGATAACCATTAGAAAATGTTTCCTTTCTAAATAATTCAGATTGAAAACCTGTATCCATATGTTTAATATATGTATCGAGATATGCTATACCTTCTGTATTAATATTATATGTAAATTTCAAAAAGGTACTTGTCATATTGAGATAATCTACAAACTTATCAATAAGTTCTATGGGTCCATCCCACAACAAAAACATATCATCCAGAATCTTGTGTAGTATACTACATATTGGTAATACATGCTAGTGAAAAGGTATTTATTTTCCCATTGGAGCATAACTAAATTGGCGAAAATAGGTGCACAGGAGGCGCCCATGGCTATCCTCCTTGTCTGTTTATAAAACTCGCCTTCGAAATATATATAGTTATGCTCAAGTACTAAGCCCATCATATCAGTAATTAAACTGATACGGTCCCAACTTAAATTTGAGTATCTTCTTAGACTATCACAAAAATAATCCAATCCTTCGTGTCTTGGTATACATGAAAAGAGGTCTATAACATCAATGGTTATAAATATCAAACTCCTTTTCCACCTACTAGGAGTTAATTGAGATAGAAACATCCAAGAATCTTTAATTAAATGTGACGTGTTCTCATATATGTGTTTAACCCACCTGTCACTAACTATCCCTATGTTAAATGTTTTTGATCTACTCCCAGAAATAATTGGTCTAAATGGGGGATTAACAATATCCTTATGTATAAAATGATTTTAAAGTATTTATAGCAAATATGTATATATATATATATATATATATATATATATATGTGTGTGTGTAACATAAACAGATGTTTTTTGATAATAACAGTAGTAGCACTTTAAATATTGTTAAGAAGTATAGCGCTTGAATAAAATGGCGCCAAAAAGTTTTTAAATAGGTTATCAGCTGTTAGTATTATGGTTCTGAAGAAGTCTGTAGTACACAGATGAAAGCGCTTAACCGTTTTTGTATATGCTTGGAGTGTGATTAAATATAATTCTTTCTTGTTTGAGTCGAGTTTCACTTGTACCGTAAAGCTTAGTTGAGACATATTTTTGTCTCTTGTTAGTTTATTCTGTTGTGGTTCGTGCGTTATGATACACACCTTGCTAAATAAATTATATTCTCTTTAGAACAATCTGCATAAAAAGAAAATTAATATAATTTCCCAGGGGAAGGGTGCTTGAAACAATCTGCATTGGTGTCAATAAATCTACAATAGTTACATGACCTACATTGAAAGGTACCTCGTCTATCAGAATGTAAATTAGCAGCTTGGCCAGATTTCTTATAGCATAACAGTCTTTTAAGAGATTTGCTATTTCTAAAAGAAAACCTTGGTTCTAAGCCAGCCATCTCCTTCAATTTCTCATCAGCCAACAAAATATTCCAATGTTGTCTGATAACATCACACAAAATAATAACATTAGATAAATAAAATAAAGAAACAGCAATCTCTGGTCAATCGTTACATGACCTACATGTTTGTTATATATTCATTTTCCTCTGGGAAATTAACAGGTACAAGCATGCAAAATCTGAAGGTAATGCTACTCAATGCTAGAAGTCTAAACCTCAAAATGCACTCTCTCGAGGCACTCCTAAAAATGGAGAACATTGATATCTGTGCAGTAACTGAGACCTGGTTCAAGGCTCCAGAGAGCACCCCTGCAATACCAGGCTACAACTCTTACCACACTTTTCGGCCACCAAACCAGGACCGAAACACTAAAGGTGGAGGAGTGTCAATATTCACCAAGGATATTCACACCACCAGGCTAGTTGCCCAACACAATGCGTCTGAAATTCTCCAGGTGCAACTAACACTAGGTAAGACTGCAATCCAAATTGTAGCTTGCTACAGATCCCCCACCATACCCCAAGATTCTCACTACACCTTTCTAAACATACTGGAAAATATTAAGATAGAACCAAACACCCTAATACTGGGTGACTTTACCCTGCCATTAACTGAGAAAACTACTCATGTACCAACACCTTTGCCCAACGGTTCTTGGAATTCATAAATTCCAATGCCCTGGATCAACTAATCCATAGTCCCACCAGGGGCTCCAATATCCTAGACCTGGTCATTACCAACATGGGAAATCGATGCTCCACACCTATGGTCAACCCCTCGTTAGTCAGGTCTGACCATAAGCTAATCACCCTTAACATCCACATCCCACCCCCATCCCCCAGTAAGGAAACCTCCATAAAAAAACTTCTCCAAAGCCAGCTTCATGCTACTCAAGTCAGAAGTGACAAACTTCATGACACCCATGCAGACGGGAACTGAAAGTTCAACTGCTGAATCCTACACTAAGGCACTGTATGAGCACATCCACTCATGCATGAATCATGCTATCCCAAATAGAACCAAGATGCTCTAATCCAAAAAAAGGAAGCCAATCTGGTGGTCCCCTGCCGTAAACAAACTTTACAACAAAAGAAAGAAACTGTTGCAGAAAAGAGGAAAATCCCAGGATGCAAAAACTCCCTTACTGGCCTCAGTAAGAAACTGAGATCCCTCATAAAATCCTCCAAAGCTAGTTATGAAAATAAAATTGCAAAAGATTCCAAAGACAACTACAAGGCATTCTATAACTATGTCAAGAATCTAAATGGCAATGCTCAGATCTGCTCTGAGCTAAAACAGAATGGCATTAAATATACTGATCCCAAGGATATTGCCAATATCCTGGCAGATCGATTCAGTGCCAACTTCACCCCTCTCTCACCCCCTAAATGGCCCATCTCAATACTGGAAGATTGCCAAATTCCAGCAATAATGGCCACACAGGTAAAAAAACGCACTCTCCAAAGCTAAGAATACAGCATCCATGGGACCAGATGACATTCCAGGCTGTGTACTACATGAACTACAATATGAACTGGCACCTCACCTAAGTGTCATGTTTAATCATAGCCTCACCTCAGGTTTCGTGCCTACTGAGTGGCACAGAGCTACAGTTATCCCACTCCACAAGGGGGGATCCACCTTGGATCCTGGAAACTACCGTCCCATCAGTCTGAGGAGCCTTATCTGCAAGGCCATGGAGCGTATTATTATGAAACTTATAAACAAAGACATTGGCACCCTTCAAACACTGGACCCCACCCAGTTTGGGTTCGTGAAGAGCCAATCTTGTCTCCTGAACCTGATTGACTTCTTTGAATCAGTCTCCAGAGCCATGGACAAGGGTAAGGTGGTCCACACAGCCTATCTAGACCTTGCCAAGGCCTTTGACACCATCCCCCACTCTGGAATCATAGATAAATTTACTAAGCTGGGCATTAATCCCTACATCACCCAATGGGTTGCTAACTGGCTTATTGACAGAACCCACACTGTAAAAGTAGCCAACTCCAAATCCAGCTCCAGACAAGTGACAAGTGGAGTACCTCAGGGTTCAGTCCTGGGACCACTCTTGTTTGGCATCTACTTCTCTGAAGTACAGGCCAACACTAAGGGACTCTGGCTAACAAAGTTCGCAGATGACTGCAAACTGGGAGCCATTACTGAATCCCCAAATGATGTGGATACTCTAGAAAAGGGCCTTACAGAAACAGATGCGTGGTGCCAGAGCCATGGGCTCAAGCTCAATGCCAAGAAATGTATAGTTATCCCCTTTGGGAAAAAGCATGTATCTGTGATTTACCATATAGGTAGCAGTACACTAAACACCGAAAGTGTGATAAGAGACTTCGGGACACAGGTGGACAGTGGTCTCACCTTCAATAACCACATCGCCACAAAAGTCAGGAAATCCTTCTATGTGGCACACCTCATCACTAAGGGCTTTTTATCCAGAAAAAAGGAGGTCATAGTCGCACTGTACTCATCCCTCATTAGACCCATTATAGAATACAACACCCCATTTGGTATGTACCTCTCAAGACATCTGCAACAACTGGAAAGGCCGCAGAAATACCTCACTAAAAGAATCACAGGCCTAAAGCAGATGCCCTACGCTGACTGCCTTAAAAAAACTCCAGCTATACTCTGTCGCATATCGTCTACTTAGAGGCGATCTCTGCTTAACATACAAGGCCATGTCAAACCCAGAGCTGTTGGACATGCTACACTTAAAGAAATCCCAATCCCTCAGAGCCACATGCTCCAGGGATCTACACCTTGTCATCACAATAAACAAAACATGCTGGAGGGATAGGTTCCTGACCCAGAGACTCCCCAGACTCTGGAATAGATTGCCACCTACATGTCAAGCAGAGTGCCTCTTTGGCCCTCTTCAAAAGGAACCTTGATGATTGGAAGGGAGAAAGCAAATTCACCCCGGGGATCACATCAGTCACCCTGCTAGACAGGGGTCCAGGGAAGTAAACAGTGTGAGAAGAAATAGCCAGGGAATTGTTATGGCTAGGCTTGTATAGGCCCTAGGGCTGATAGCCTAGTACCAACCTATGAACCTATGAATCAGTTAAACAACTATTCCTTGCTGGGGAAGGATGCAACTCATGAAAATATGGTTTGGCACAACCCATCCTATCTATGCTCCCAGATGTTAGAGAGCAACAAATCGCATCATCGGTACAGCCTCTAGATTTCAACTTACCCCTAAACTAGAGCAGTTGCTGATCATACTTAATATCATCACATACTAGTCTGGAAATCCTCATTCCCTGGCCTTTCACAATGTTCCTAAAATATGCCTCAGATGCATACTCTTCTATTAAGAATATGATTCTTCCTACAAGATTTCCTATACAAATCCGAGGGTAAGGAACCTTCAATAGTTCTATAAATATGGACATCAAGGAAATCTATTCTAGAATACTTCACTGTAAAAAACAAAAAACTAGTGGATGTAGTCGAAACAGCCACAAACCTCAAAAGGTTAAAATCTGACCCAGACCATAAAAGAAAAATATCATCAGCAAACCATTTATAATAAAGAATAGACTGATGAAACTCGTTGCTCAAAACTTTGGTACTCTGCCATTGTGCCATTACAGCATTAGTATAGCTGTTGGCACATGAGGTAGCCATCGCAAACCCAACCTCTAAAGATAATATTTTTTATCACATAAAAATACATTATTGTTTAACACAAGTTGAATAAAAATATATATCTGATTGACCTTCTCTATTGTATAATTAGTATTATCAACAAGGCATTGTTTAGTTAACCCAATTCCAACATTGTTGGGGATCACTGTAAACAGGGATCTAACATCCAAAATCACTAACAAAATATCACTGAGATCAGGCAAATTCCTAACACACTCAGACAAAGATAGCAAGAACTGTTTAGTGTCTTTCAATGCTAAGGAAATTCTGTATAAAACAAGTCTAATCATCTTCTCCACATATTTTTATTTATTTATTTTATTTTATTTTACATTTGTTGACCGGGCTAGTCTAACTGGATACATGTCCATTTTCAGTAGAGGCCGGGGAGAAAAGCTCCAAGCAGCAACAATGAACAAAGATATACAATAAAGTATAATTAAAATGAAATTTGGTACAATGTTAACATTAAAAGATAGAGTTATACAGAGTTATTTAGCAAGTCTAGGCTAGAAGCAAATACCATGAGAAAAACAAAAATTAAACAGAAGATAGATAATCTAAAGAAAAAAATATATATATATTTTTTTTTTGAGAAAGAGCAGGAGGGGGCAAGAGATATCAGTCAGGGTTGGAGCAGGGACAAAGCCAGTGGGATTTAAGATATTCTTTAAGATGCTTCTTATAAAGTACAGTAGAAGTAAGTTTGGAAAGTTCAGAAGGAAGATGGTTCCAGCTCTTTCCTATGGTGTTAGAAAAGAGTGAGTCCCCAGCTTTGTTGTTGGATTTAATGGAAGAGATTTGAAGTTTATTTGATGAGCGTAGAATTGCAAGATTTTTGAAAGGGGAAATGAGATTAGTGAGGATTGGGGTATTGTTGGGGTAGTAGAGGATCTTTTGGATGATAACAAGTTGTTGAAAAAGTAATTGGTTCTGTAGTTCTAGCCATTCCAGCTGTTTCAGGTTGTGACAATGATGAGTTCAAAAATGGGGTACCTGTGGCAAATCTGGCTATATTATTATAACTGGTGGAGAGTTTGGTAAGGTTGGCTTTAGAGAGATTAGTATAGATAGCAGAGGCATAGAACAGAGTGGAGATTAGGTGGGTTTGGGCTATAGTGATTCTGGCTGCAGGGGTAAGGAAGGATTTGATTCTGTATAAGGCCCCTAGTTTTTTGTTTACAGTCTTTATAGTGGAATTAATATGGTCATTGTAGCTAAGGTTGTTGTCTATTGTAACACCTAGAAGACGGGTTGTAGTATCAGGGGATATGATAGTTCCATTGTTAGAGGTTAATGTGAAGTGCAGTTGAGGTGACTTGTGAGTAGGAGAAAACAGCAATAATTTTGTTTTTTTGGGGTTGAGAAGAAAGCAGTTTTTTGTGAACCAATTTTCAACACTGTTAAATACTGTTTGGGTGAGGCATTGGAGAGAGGTTATGGACTTGTCTGAGCAAATTAAGGTGGAGTCATCTGCATACTGTATGCAGGTGGCTTGAGAAATACTAGTATGTAGATCATTAATAAACAAAGAAAATAGAAGCGGTCCTAAAATAGAACCTTGTGGTACTCCGATGTTTACAGGGAGGGATGAAGAAATATTATTATTCCAGAGAACTGCTTGCTGTCTATTTTCTAAATAGGATTTAAACCATTATAATGCTTGTGGGTCTAGTGACTGGGCTTTTAGAATGTCAGTAAGTATGGGATGGTTCACCATATCAAAAGCTTTAGAAAGATCAATAAATAGAGCAGAGGAAAAGGTGTTATTGTTACGATTTTTGTTTATAGAATCAGAGAAGGATAGCGGGGCAGTTGTTGTGCTATGGTAAGGCCTAAAACCATGTTGGCAATCTGCAAGTAGATTATTTTGTAGTAGGTGGTCAAGCAGTTGCCTGTATATACATTTCTCCATTATTTTAGCCAATGGAGAGAGTAAGGCAACAGGCCTATAGTTGGAGAGCTCAGTTGATGAGCCATCTTTGTGTAAAGGAATTATATGGGAGCTCTTCCAAAGAGAAGGGATTTTGCTTTCTGAAATTGTTCTATTTATAAGTATGGAGATGGAGTAGGCTATGGCTTTAGCTGCAATTTGCAGGTATTCAGCTGGAAGACAGTCTGCAGAAGGGGTGCATGGTTTGAGCTTCTGAAGGAGGCTACAAATGAGGGATGTAGGTACAGGATGTATATGGAAGGTGGATGAAGGGATATTAGGTGTTTTTAATGGGAGAGTAGAGGTGGATGGTAATGTGTTAGCTAGGGATAGAATGGCTTCAGTAAAATAGTTGTTAAAGGCATCAGGAATCTGGTTAGAGTTATTGTGGTTGAAACCTGTAGGGTCAGGAGTTTTAAAGGGTCCTGGTTGAAGAAGTTTGTTTATGCCAGACCAGAATTTTTGAGGATGTTGTTGGTGGGTTTGTTGTAGGTGGAGGTAATAGTCTTTTTTGTCTTTGAGAATGTCCTTCTTGGTGGCATTTCTTAACTGTTTAAAGTAGAGGTGATCTGTTGGATTTCTGGAGGTTCTCCACTTGGCCCATATTTTATTTCTGAGAAGGATCTTTTGCCTAGTTGCCTTTGTGAGCCAGGGGGCAGTTTTGGTTCTTATGCGGGAAGAACAATAGGGGGCATGGTAGTCTAGTATTTGGAGAAATCTAGTATTAAAGTAGATTACTGTTCCATCAAGTTCAAGATGAAGCATAGGTGACCAGTCACATGCTTTGAGTTCGTTTTGGAAGCTCTCTGCGTTAAAGTATTTTTTGGAGCGGGAAGTTTTAAAGATATTTGTGTTGGGGCTATAAGTTTTTTGTTTGATTATATAAGTTAGCATGTGGTCACTGATATCATCCGGGAGTGTCCCTGGTTTATAAGAATCAAGATGACTGTTAAGAAGGATCCAGTCTAGGATGGTTTCTTTGTTGTTTGGTTTATGGATTCTAGTGGGAGTGGTCATTATTTGTGTGAATCCATGAAGATTTATACGGTTGGTAGGATTGAGAGAATTACAGGTTGTCCAGTCTATGTTAAAGTCACCTAAGACAATGGTTTCTTGAGGTAGGTGGGAAGAGAGGTAGCTAAGTATGTTTTCAAGAGTATTGATGTTATTTCCAGGGGGGAGATAAGTGCAAATTAGATAGATAGATTTGGAGTTACTGATTTGTAGTTTTGCAGTGAGGGTTTCTGAGTTGGGAACTGAGGGAAGAAGCAAATTGAACGGTGAAAGTTGGAGTTCCGATTTATACAAAATAGCTACTTTGCCACCCTTTTTGGTTTTGCGGTCACATCTCAGGATGTTATATCCTGGAGGTGTGATTTCCTGGTCAAGAGTAGAGGGCTTTAGCCATGTTTCTGAAATACAGAAAATATCAAATGAATGTATGTCTAAGAGTGCATGTAGGTGGGAAATTTTATTGTTAATGCTACGGATGTTAAGGTGAGCTATCAGGTGGGAGTTAGATGGTCTATGTGGTATAGAGATATTTAAAGTAGGTAGGTTGAGAGGCTTTTTGGTAGTATCAGTAATGGGGCCTGGGTTAGGATGAATGTCACGATCTAGTAGTGGGTGTGGTTGAGGATAGTGTATAAACTTTTGGATTTTGATGTAATAATTTGTGTTTTTTTTTATAAGGATGTAAGAAATATGGGTAGATCTATGGTACTTAGGAAGTACATAGATAGATGTGGAGGTTATATTAATATGGTTGAGAGAGTTATTGAGAGAGATTGAAAGAGTTCCCTGGAGGGGGTGGAGATGTTCATGAAGGGAAAAATGTTCAAAGGAGGTTAATGAGTAAGGTATTGTTAGAGAAGCAAGAATTGTAGTTAAGAGTAGTATATATGGGTAGAATGATTTATATGTTGGGTCCATTTGGAGGTATATATAAGTTGTTAGAGTAAGAAGGGTAGAGGAGTGAAGTAGGTAAGGGAAAAGGAGGGAGAAGGAGAAAGAGTAGTGTGGGGTAGAGTAGGTTGAAGGATTAGAGTACTGTGAAATGAGGTAAGATGGATTTAATAGATGAGCTGAAATTGTCAGTAGTATAGGTCAAACTTAGAAAGAGGTTAGGGTTTGTCTTAAGTTAAGGTAATTAACTAATTAAGGTGTGCATGAGATAGGGGAGGGAGTGTTGAGTAAAAAAGGTATTGATTGGTAGGGGAAGGTAAGGGGTGTGGCTACAGAAGTATAAGGTTAGGACCACTGGGTGTGGGTGGGAATTGGTGGTAGGGTAGGGGAGCAGAGTGAGCCCGAAGGGTGAACGGAACGGGTAGAACAAGAAAGCGATTAAAGGCAGCAAAGAACAATCAGAGAGCTGCTGTCTGCTCAGCACTGCAGGTATGAAGAGTAGGTAAGGGGGGAGGAGAAGCAGGGAAGGGCATGGAAGTAGAAGTGCAGTAGCAGTGAGCAGTAGAAGTAAAATATGAGGAGGACAAGGATAGCCAAAAGAGAAAGCAAGGTCTACTTTAGAGTGCTCGGGGCAACACTGTATCTAGGTGCAATAAAGGGAGAAAGAAGAAGAATGTATAAGGAGATGTCCTAGTTTAGGGCGCCATCTAGTGGGCAAAGAGGGATACTATAGTAGAGGTGAGCAAGTAGATATAGGGGATAATAGGATTTGCGAAGGATCCTGGAGGTAGGAAGGTGCAGGAGACTAGACAAAATGAGGACACAAAGTAACTAGAAGCGAGAGATAAATCAAGGAGAGTGAAAGAGTAAGAATAGGAAGTGGTGTGGAAGGGAGTATGGCTGCTAGGTGGTTTGGCTAGGTTGTATAGTTACATACAAACAGTAGGGATAAGCAAGTGTTCAGTTTTACTGCTAATTAATAAAAACACGTACTTTCTTGCCTCCTGGGGTACAGGGTTACTAAGTAGGATGGCAAGTTCTTGTCTATAGATGAGTTAGGAGAATTTGTTTGCTGGGGGTCCTTCCACCGGGTAGGTAGACCTTTAACAATTCAATTGTGAGGAAGTGGTTTCAAACCTAGAATGGTGGGGACAAGGAAGGAGAATGCTGAGGGAATTAGAAAACAAAAAGCAGACCTTAAAATAGTAAATGGCATAGAGAACACAAAATGTCAGCACCTACACACAGTTAAGGTTAATCACTTTTAGGGTACTGATAGGTAACTTAACAAACTACTTTTATAAATCTATCGGATAATAGTAAAGAGTATCATATTTGAGACAATTCTAAAACAGTTACTAAGCAGTCATCAGTTAAACATCATCTCCCTGAAATCAGCAGGTTAGTTGAACATTTATGCATCTTGGGGAGACCATATAACTCTGGAACAACCAGAGCATCCACCTTCAAATAGTTGTAAAAATATCTAGTGATGCACTCACTGGCAAGACAATCCTGTAAGCCATTATATAACCTAAAAATAAGTGTTCCCAGTTCACCACTAGTAATCTCAATATATGTGGAAGTATCAGAAAGCATCTCATACATTCTAGCAAGATAATGAGCCGTGTCCATAAGGACAATTGCTTCACCTTTATCTGCAGGGTGTATGGTCAAATTCTCCATATTCTGTAATTCAGTAAGGGCTGACAACTGGTCCCTGTCTAAAGTCAAGCAATTCCTTGTTCTCTTACTAGATTTATTAAGTTCTTTTAATAAATCATTTTCACAAACTTTGGAGAAGGCTTCCAACAGAGGATGTAAGGGGGTGTACAAAAGTACTGGGTTTTTTAAATACATCAGACATCATACTTGAAGAATGTATCATTTTAAGCATTGCATTCCTAGTGAAACACTTCAAAATGAGCACAGTATCATAGAAATTAGACACCTTTGAAGGTATGAAAGTCAACCCAGTTTCTAAAAGGGACAACTGTGCAGAAGTCAAATGCAGTGAAGAACTATTCCAAATCAAGGAGTTTTGGGTCAGCCCCACATACATTTGATGGACAGGGTTGTCAACTGATAGTGGACTGGTTTGTGGTATTTCTGTCCTGTGCTCTGAGACATTGGTCTCACAGAAGTGTCCTTGATGGGAAGTGGAAGCGAGGGAAAACTGAATTAGAATCATTGGCTCCAGAATTCAGTGGAACATTCCTGTGTACATCTCTGTCCAAGGACAGAGAATCATTAGCCATGGTTTCTGTCGAAGGGGCCTTGCTGCCACCAGTAACCTTGTTAACTAACTCATTACAGATATCAACATCTGCCTTTGATGCATTCTGCATGCTCTGGGCAGCCTATGGTATATTAACAGTCACATCAGCGCTCTCTTTACCTACAGTGTTCACAGATACTCTAGGCCAGGAGAACACATTCCTTTCCCTAAAGTCTGCCAAATCACAACTCAACTTCTGCATCAAAAGTTTATTTTCAAAAAGTGAAAGGTAAGGGCCAAACAAAACACTTTGAATGGAAAAGTGTCATGTGATCACTGGAATAAAGCACTGACTTCATTCAGCAAACAGTCTTCACTCAGTCTAAAAAAATCTATCAACAGTTGCATGTAATTAAAGTTGGTATCAAGACTGATCTTCTGCCATTTAGCTAAGAGCTCAGAATGTAGATATCCATATGTTGGCATTTTGATTATTCTCAGTCCTCTTGGGATTATCTTCACATGTATGCAGGCTTCCAAGTGCAAATGTTGGTACTGGCAGCATTTAAGTTTAAAAAGACCATTCTCAAGCTGCTTAACTAAAGAGCAAAAAGACTGGACATCATAATTCACATGAACAGATCATTCCTCACTAACTGACAAATTGTATAGCAATAAAGGATTCCCTTCCACTTTAAGCATATTGACAAATCGATCATTATAGTCCAGTAAAGCAGTAGAACTGAGCACATACGGATTTTAGTCCAACTCGATACTCATACCCTCAACCATGCTCACAAAAGTGAGAGAAGGTAAGTAGAAAAACAAACAAAAATGCTGGTGGAAAAAGTTCACGTCCATTAAAGACACAAATCCAGCAATGAAAAATAAGGATGCAGAGCACAGCTAGAATGTAAAAACTTTAATAAAACAACAGATACTAAAATAAAGAAATAAGACAAGCACTTGCAGGTGAAACCCTTTCTCAAGTCTTAAATACATAGAGATTGCATAAAACCTTAAAAAAACCCTTAAACCAATCAGGTTGTGGATGCAAATAAGTCAGAATCCTGCAAGAGATTGTAATTGATTAAGGCAAAACATATCCTCCAGTCATACTTATCATAAATTCCCACCACTGTTGGTTAAAAGAAAGCACTAAATAACCAATAGACAGCACAATAAATCCAACCAATCTTGCTGTAAATCATCGTGCTGAATTCAGTAATAAGATACATAATATAACTATTGGTTATGGGACACATTCCACTACCCAATCATACTTGACATACAGCTCCTTTCCCCAAGCATTTCTTCCAATTATACTTCTAGTGAATATGCACTGATAATGGCACATTATTGCACAGATAATGGACAGAACACGCAAGTCTGAAGTGATCTGTAGCCAATTTTGAAGAGACAGGGACAGATGGAGGGACAAGGGAATCTGACCAAGGGCAGAAGGAAGCAAACTGTCAAATAAAACCTGGCTTATCCAGGAAGGCAGCTTTCTGGGAGGCAGGGGTCTGAGAAGACTTAGCAGGAGGCACAAGCCTAGAACTCTTCTTGCCCTTAGGAGGAGGGCGAGATTGCCTATGAACAAAAGCAGACTTACAAGGATAATTCCTCTGAAATTTGGGAATAGGAGAAACAAAAATATGTTTCAGCTCCTGCAAGGCTTTACCCTTGTCCTGGAGAGACTTAAAGAGTTTAACTGCAGCAGACTCAAATGTATTTTTATTATCTAAAGGAGCATCCAAAAATTTGGCCTTAATGTCACCAGGCAAAGCCTGAAGACGAAGGTAAGAATAATGTTTTATAACTGAACCAAAGGCAGTGGCCCTGAAAGAGGCATCAGTTGCATCATAGCTGCATTGGATTGAGTGGTAGACAACTTAAGAAGTAAAGATCAGCAGGGAAAGGGGCAAAGTCTTCCTCTCAGACTCCAGAAGGTAAGAAACCACCTTAGAAACCTGGGAAGGGAAGGCCAAAATATATTTGGTCATGTCAGTCTGGTAGTTAATGGCCCTAAAAGATAAAGTGACAGCAGTGTAATGTTTTTTGCCCAGCCTTCCAAATGTCCAACTATTGTTATCAGAAGGCAACAGCTTGGTCAAGGACAACAACTTGGATGACTTATCAGAGAAGAATGACAGTCTAGAAGGGTCAGCAGAAGAGCATTTATAAAGAAATTTGCACTTCTCAGGCACTTTATAGAATCTATCTAGTTTCTTTGATGCAGGGGGCTGAGAACCAGAGGCTACAGAAGCTGCTGAGAAAGTATCGAGGAGGCCAGCCAGAACAGAAGGAACAGTTGATGGCTTAGGAGACTCCATCTGTTGGAGCTCATAATATCTTTTCTGACTCTAAGAGACTTAAGAACAATCCCCCTTAAAATAATCCATCATATGGGCAATGCTATCCCCAAAAGAAAGTTCCTCCATGGGGAGTCTGGATTAATAGAGTCCTCCTCCTCCTCTGAACCGTAGTTCAAGGAGGAAGAGATTTGGAAAGAGTAAGCCAAAGATTCTTCGCTAAGTCCAGGTCCTCATCCGAGGAATCCAATTCCCTAGGACTCTTGTATGGAGTAGAAGACCAGGGAATAGCAGGCATAGAGACCCCTTGGGGAAGCTTCAAGGCTATTAAAGCATTAAAAAGACCCTGAATAAAATCCTGCCATTCACACCAGGAATCCTTAACAACAGGGGAAATATTCATTGCTTTTTGTTTCTTATTCTGTGGGACAACCGCACAAAACACCCTCAAAGAGTCAGATCCCTGGAGAGACTCAATAATGGTTGTAGGAATCTCCTCCCTAACTAAGATCTCAGGAATCCCCCTTGGTCCATCAGAAATAATCAGCCAAGTTTCCCCCTCAATGTCAGGCACAGACATCTGAAAAGTCTATGAGGACATATGAGAAGCTGGATCCATACCAGCTTCTAACGGGGTTGGGGCAGAAGAATCTGAAGCAACCACTTAATGGTGCTCTGGGCACTCACCAACCTCGAGAGAGATGTCTGGGGGAAGCTGGACAAAACCTGGATCAGACCTAACATTTTTGGCCTTCTTGGCTGACAGCTGGCTTTCAGGATGGGAGGTAGATGCACAAGGAGGAGTGATGGCTACAAAGGGTCTTAAGCACAAACGCATGGCAGACAGAGCACTGTGTTTGATCGTGGGAATCACACAAACAGAAGAAACACTGGTCATTGCAGTCTTTATGGGGAATCTGCCTCCCACACTAACATTTTCCCTTTCTGAATGACATGAACAGAATAACCACAAAAATAAGAGAAAGAGAAGAAACGCTAATGGGGCACTTAACTGTAAACACAGCTTGGTAACCAGCACAGCAGAAGGGTATTTAGGCCATCATCCAAAAATGGCTTTTGGACTGGCAGCAAAAAAGTTCTGAGCATCTGCATCTGTATGTCACCTTTATACCCTATGACATGAGGGGGAGCATACATGTGACATACAGCACCTACAAGAGCTGAAGACTTTGATATACTGGTCAGACATTGGGCTACCCTTGGCATGAAATCCCTTTGGTAAAGAATACTGCAAAAGTGATATGGAAGGACATCATTGTGATGTACAGATATAAAGCCCTGACTTCAGCTCAGATGACCCAAAGTTTGAGTAACATCTCAGGAACTAAAGGAGCTGTGTAGAGAGGTGTGGGCTTGAGTGGTTAATGCCAACTCACCCATCTCAGGGAGGGAATGATAATCCAATGGACGGTCAACCACCTACAAGAGTCTTACAGGCAGGAGAAATATAGCCCAAAACTGGAGGCATAGGTTTGCATTTCCAAAACTGCTGATGGCAACTCTGTCTGCATGTGTGCATGGAAACATGCATGTACAGGCATAAGCATGGAGGCTCTTATGCTGCCATGAGTGTCCATGTCAGCCACTAATGGGAAAGGGGTCACAGCTTTAGAAATGACCTGCTATCTGTACAAATGATGATTCCACTGCAAGCTTTCTAAGCTAGGTGGGGGCATGGTGGTGGTGGTAATAAAGGAGGGGCAAGCCACTGAGTGGACATGAGTTACAGGAGAAGGTCAATAGTAATACTGGCCTTCCTCTGTGAGTCCTTGGGTTGCCATGAAAAATGTTCAGTTTGGTGGGCACAGCAAGCCACTAGTGGGCACTTAACTCCAAGAGGAGGCTGATGGTGTATGGTACTTCAATTTGATTGTAGTAGATCACAGACATTCGGTAACCGATAGGAACAAATGGGCCAAGGCGATCTGAAGTAGGTTAATGATCATCAAGCAGTAAAGTAAAAAAAGTCTAAAAAAACAATTATATTTAATTTACACAATGCTAGATCTGTTAAACATGTTACAAAATAAAGGGAAAGTAGGAAATAAAAATAAGACTCTGTCTGGAATGAACACACATACAAGATGTAACCCTAAAAAAATAAAACTGTAACATAGATGACCAAAGGATTTTAAATTATATATCTTGAAAACCTATACTACTACATGTACAATATGCCATCATTTAATGAAAGATAAGCAGGTCTATGACACAGAGGGATGAAGACCAGAATGCAGACTAAAATGCTTGTATTTGAAAAGCAGCTTAAGTACTTGATAATCCAGCAGGGGAGGGGAGGAGAGGGAACAAGAAGAGCTGCTAGCTTACCTTACCAAGGGAGGGAGTTAGCGAAGTCACACTGCAGAACTACCATGTGGGAGGAGGCCCAGAAGTGTGCTGTTATACAGAGAGACACAAGCACCATCTGAGCTAAGACTTGTCTGCATTCCAGCTGAGTACTGCAAATGACCCTACGTAGGCATCTCTCATGGGCTTAACATAGTGGCAATTACTGACCAACAAGGAGATGTTTCTAGGCCCAGCATACAAAAAAAGCTTAGTGTTCACCAAGAATGATACCACACTCACCCTACCCTATTTCTGTGCTTGGTTCATGGAATGTAAGTTCTCTGCTCCAGAATTTCTTCCTCCCAATAAGAAGTCCTAATTCAGGGGAGCAGGCTAGAATTGTGTGCCAGTGAGAAAGGGGGATCATGGGGCATGTCTAATGGTCAGCTTTCTACTGAGGTCCCAAAAATGTAAAGTAAAGTACAAATTAAATTACAGGGGGAACATTATAAATATATGTTTATGGAAGAAAAAAGTTTTAATTTAAAATATTATACCAGACAGCTTCTCCCACCACAAAGTTTTTAAGTATCACACACCTTTGAGGATTGGTTACCTAGTGATTGTTAAAAGGTATATAGGTTTTAAAATGCTCATTTAATACAATCATTAATATTTCAAACTACTGTGTCAGACAGTGGCAAAAACAATACATTTAATAGAATCAGCAACAAAGACACCAGGCATGAATAGATATATAATAAAAACAGAATATGATACAATTTAAATTACCATAAATTAGATATATTTTAGCATTAGTCCAAAATAATGTATATTACCATCTAATACAGTTACTCAGTGATGTTATAAAACATTATAAGTAAGATGGAATATTCATAGTTATTTTGACATTTGACAGAAGAATGAAACAGTATCGTATATCTTAAAATTAAATTACATTCTGTAAACATATAAGGTAGTATCTGGCTATTATCCTGAAATGTAATTAATTTAATGTGTGATATTGAAATATAATTTAAATCATGGCATTTTTAAAACTACATGGCCATTTTATTGTTGGAATCACTGTAAAACTACATGGTCATTTTATTGTTAGATTCCTTATGTCTGATGAAGCCCAATGGATTAGCACTCATTGCTTAAGAAACTTTGTAATGTAAAGGAAATTGCACTGTAATTTTTATACATTTTGCATGAAAATAACTTCCCTTTATGACTTGCCTATTAAAGAAAATATCATCTGTTGAGTTCTAATCTATTCAAATGGTTTTAGTGCAAACTCTTGGTCCTGTTGACAACTGTCCCTGATTTTACCTTATATTAGTAAGAATTACAGTTAGTACATAATGCTAGACCATAAAAATTCATATGTCTTATTCTTTGGAAAATACATACTGATATAAAGCCTGATGTGCTATTAACTATCAAAGTGAATTAGAGTAATATTTAACATTTGTGCCTCATTTTTTTTGCATTATCTCTGATTCTCTGCTGTTGGACAAAGGTGCAGAGTTGAAATTCAAAAGATAATGTCATTAAAACCAACAATGGCAGCTTTTATGAGCTTAAACAACTACATTAAAATCTCATGGACTCTATTTTTCATCCAGTAGTACAATTAACTGACTTCTTTAATTAAAGCACTAGTTATGGTGTTGATATATTTTTGCAGCATTTAGTTTAGTCTGATATTATTTCTTAAAAATGGTGCCTCATTAAAAACTGCATGAATTAGCACAATAACATAAAAATCTGTAAACAAAGACAGGATAACATTTTTTGTACTATTACAAATTCTAATAAAGTTATCAGCTATGAACAAGTCTTGCAGATGTATTTCCCTGGAAGTAAACAAATGTAATCATATGCAGACAAACCTTGTTCTTGGATTCACATGTAATTAAATGTTTACATCTGATGGAATTTTTTTAATATATATTTTTTACAACAGACAGTATTTACAGAAGTATAGTATTGTATGGTATGGCAATGGGAGCTACATTTCCCCCTATAAAACTGCTGAATAAGAAGGTTTAGAAAAAACTTATACTGTGGCTA